>NC_053389.1:814403641-814703641 GCF_905171765.1 Bufo bufo
AGCAACTGCCATGGGATTGGTTGACTAGATAATTGCATTAATGAGAAATAGAACAGGTGTTCCTAATAATTCTTTAGGTGAGTGTATATATATACACTTCCGTGTTAATTACTTTACACAGTTTAGTATCATATGCAAAAAAAAATTATTTTACTGTGCAAGCCTTCTACAAGATCATTAATAAATATATTGAAGATAATAGTGCCCACTACTGACCCCTGTGGTACCCCACTAGTGACAGTGACCCCTTCAATACTGACCCAATGTGGTACCCCACTAGTGACAGTGACTCATTCAATACTGACCCAATGTGGTACCCCACTAGTGACAGTGACTCCTTCAATACTGACCCCTGTGGTACCCCACTAGTGACAGTGACTCCTTCAATACTGACCTAATGTGGTACCCCACTAGTGACAGTGACCCAATCTGAGTGTGTACCATTAATAACCACCCTCTGTTTTCTATCACTGAGACACTTACTTACCCACATACAGACATTTTCTCCCAGTCCAAGCATTCTCATGTTATATACAAATCTTTTATGTGGTACAGTATCAAATGCTTTGGAGAACATCCAATGATTCACCGCGGTTAAGTCTAGAACTTACCTCCTCATAGAAACTGATTAAATTAGTTTGACATGACCGATCCCTCATGAAGCCATGCTGATATAGCATTATTTGCTTATTTTTATTGAGGTACTCCAAGATAGCATCTCTTAGAAAACATTCAAACACTTAACCCATGACAAATGTTAAACTTACTGGCCTATAGTTTCCAGGCTCTGTTTTTGGACCCTTTTTGGATATTGGCATCACATTTGCTATGCGCCAATCCTGTGGAACATTCCCTGTCAATCTGTTAAATATCATAAATAAGAGTCTGGCTATGATATTACCTAATTCTCTTAGGATACGGGGGTGTATGCCATCTGGTCCCGGCGATTTGTCTATTTTAATCTTTTTAAGATGCCGCTGTACTTCTTCCTGGGTCAGACAGGGCACTTTCTTTATGTTCATTGCACCATGTGAGACTGTAGCCAAACTGGTTGCCTCATCAACCACTAAGCCTTTTGCTTCCTTCGAGAAAACGATAACCATCAAGCATGTGGCCACATGAGTCCAGCAGTTGTTCATGTGTGCCCAACTGCTTCCTTCCACATTCCTTGAATGGGAGGCCACGTACAGATGTAGCAGAGTTAACACACAAACTCTTAACTCAAATTTCTTAACTCATTGCGTTATCTTGAAACAAAAGATATTGAAAAGCAATTGAAGGTGTTTGCTTAACGCATTTAGTTTAGATAACACATCTCAGAAAGCATGTGTGTTAACTCTACTACATCTGTACACTACTCACGGACTTGAATAATCCTGACCCCCTTACAAACTAAGGGGCCACCACCCTATATCAGATAAAAAAAACAGTATGGAACAATATAAACAAGCTTACTTCACAGTCATGAGATAATTAACATTTGTAGAATAAAAACAAAACCACTAATGAGTCTACCGAGAATATCTAGAGCCATGAAGACTCCTGGGATGGCTTTGTTTTATTATATAAAATGGCTTCATTTCAGTAATTGAAAACAACACCTCTGCTGTTCAGTACTACAGGTAAGGTAAGGTGCTGCATGGTTTACACTCAATTTCTACACCCAGATATCATCTATAGTTGTACACTATGACCAACAAGCTTTCATTCAAAAGAGTTAATGTGAACATGGCCAGATCTGATGAGAGGTCTAATGGAGCAACAGATGAACAGCTGGGGGAATTTAAGACCAGAAAGAAACCCTATATGCATAATGTAAAAGGTCATATTCTGGATTTGCCTTGTATTTGTCTGTAAGACATCTATTGAAATCAATGGGCCCCTACTATACTGTTCTTACAGTGGTATATGGAGATTTAAAAAAAGTTGTGTTACGTGCCACAAGATGCTGTGTTACAGAGGTGTGCTCCTCTAAAATCATTGCTACTATGGTACAATGCAGTGGCATGCATATGCACCATAGGATGGTACAAGATGTGCCTATGGATAAAGGGTATGTCTCATCGGAAACAGTGAATGCAGCTCAGGGTACCCCAATGCAAGCAGTGGATTTTGTCTATTTTATCAGGGGTGACTTTGTCCAGAAATGTAGTATTACATGGATGCCTTTCAGATGAAATGACAACCATGCAATACAGTTTGCAGTATATATAGAAGCATGTAATAACAGGGGCATACATACATCTATATACAGTATATATACTCTGGGATGCGGTTTTGAACAATACAGTGGGATGCGAAAGTTTGGGCAACCTTGTTAATCGTCATGATTTTCCTGTATAAATCTTTGGTTGTTACGATAAAAAATGTCAGTTAAATATATCATATAGGAGACACACACAGTGATATTTGAGAAGTGAAATGAAGTTTATTGGATTTACAGAAAGTGTGCTATAATTGTTTAAACAAAATTAGGCAGGTGCATACATTTGGGCACTGTTGTCATTTTATTGATTCCAAAACCTTTAGAACTAATTATTGGAACTCAAATTGGCTTGGTAAGCTCAGTGACCCCTGACCTACATACACAGGTGAATCCAATTATGAGAAAGAGTATTTAAGGGGGTCAATTGTAAGTTTCCCTCCTCTTTTAATTTTCTCTGAAGAGTAGCAACATGGGGGTCTCAAAACAACTCTCAAATGACCTGAAGACAAAGATTGTTCACCATCATTGTTTAGGGGAAGGATACAGAGAGCCGTCTCAGAGATTTCCGCTGTCTGTTTCCACAGTTAGGAACATATTGAAGAAATGGAAGACCACAGGCTCAGTTCAAGTTAAGGCTCGAAGTGGCAGACCAAGAAAAATCTCGGATAGACAGAAGCGACGAATGGTGAGAACAGTCAGAGTCAACCCACAGACCAGCACCAAAGACCTACAACATCATCTTGCTGCAGATGGAGTCACTGTGCATCGTTCAACCATTCGGCGCACTTTACACCAGGAGATGCTGTATGCGAGAGTGATGCAGAGGAAGCCTTTTCTCCGCCCACAGCACAAAAAGTGCCGCTTGAGGTGGGCTAAAGCACATTTGGACAAGCCAGCTTCATTTTGGAATAAGGTGCTGTGGACTGATGAAACTAAAATTTTGTTATTTGGCCATAACAAGGGGCGTTATGCATGGAGGAAAAAGAACACCGCATTCCAAGAAAAACACCTGCTACCTACAGTAAAATATGGTGGTGGTTCCATCATGCTGTGGGGCTGTGTGGCCAGTGCAGGGACTGGGAATCTTGTCAAAGTTGAGGGACGCATGGATTCCACTCAGTATCAGCAGATTCTGGAGACCAATGTCCAGGAATCAGTGACAAAGCTGAAGCTGCGCCGGGGCTGGATCTTTCAACAAGACAACGACCCTAAACACTGCTCAAAATCCACTAAGGCATTTATGCAGATGAACAAGTACAATGTTCTGGAATGGCCACCTCAGTCCCCAGACCTGAATATAATTGAAAATCTGTGGAGTGACTTAAAGAGAGCTGTCCATGCTCGGAAGCCATCAAACCTGAATGAACTAAAGATGCTTTGTAAAGAGGAATGGTCCAAAATACCTTCAACCAGAATCCAGACTCTCATTGGATCCTACAGGAAGAGTATAGAGGCTGTAATTTCTGAAAAAGAAGGATCTACTAAATATTAATTTCATTTCTTTTTTGTGGTGCCCAAATTTATGCACCTGCCTAATTTTGTTTAAACAATTATAGCACACTTTCTGTAAATCCAATAAACTTCATTTCACTTCTCAGATATCACTGTGTGTGTCTCCTATATGATAGATTTAACTGACATTTTTTATCGTAACAACCAACTATTTATACAGGAAAATCATGACGATTAACAAGGTTGCCCAAACTTTCGCATCCCACTGTATATATATGGGAGGAGATCCCTCAGGAGACCGTACGCCACCTCATCAGGAGCATGCGCAGGTGTTGTAGGGAGGTCATACAGACACGTGGAGGCCACACACACTACTGAGCCTCATTTTGACTTGTTTTAAGGACATTACATCAAAGTTGGATCAGCCTGTAGTGTGTTTTTCCACTTTAATTTTGAGTATGACTCCAAATCCAGACCTCCATGGGTTGAAAAATTTGATTTCCATTTTTTTTATTTTTGTGTGATTTTGTTGTCAGCACATTCAACTATGTAAAGAACTAAGTATTTCAGAAGAATATTTAATTAATTCAGATCTAGGATGTGTTATTTTTGTGTTCCCTTTATTTTTTTGAGCAGTGTATATATATATATCAAATATACAAATACATATATATACACAGTACAGATGTGTGCAGTATAAGGGGCATATACACATCTCTCTCTCTCTCTCTCTATATATATATATATATATATATATATATATCTATCATCACAGACCTGGGCCCATACTGGCCATACAGGGCCAATATACATATATATATATATTTAAATCTCACCCTTCCCTCTACAATCCCCCTGTTGTCGAGAACACAACAATAAATTGGTAATAGTTCAGGAAGGACTGAAGTATAATCTAGCCCTTAGGTACCTAGACATCACCCATCGCGGCTAACACCTCCGACCTTCCCTTCACCATAACCCAACGTCTCTACCCATAGAATGCACTGTCGTCTTCTCTCTGGCAACTGTCAGTGTCGATCTTCAGGTTTCAGCCACATACACTGTCGTCTTTTATGGGTCAGACTCTGGGATGGCTTCACCCTCACCATCTCTCCAGGTAGCAACCGTGGAATAGCCTTCTTTATAGGCACGACTTCCATCTGACTCTTCTCCTTTCATTCAGGTATCAGCTGCTCCCACTGTCATATTGGTCAGACTCTGGGATGGCTTCACTCTCACTGTCACCTTCTTTCTGGGGTACGGTCAACCGGGGAATGGCCTCCTTTTAGCATAGGCACGACTTTCGTCTGACACTTCTTCTTTCATCTTGATTGAAGAATCTATCGCTGAGGAGGTTCTCCCATGGATAGATACATAGGTCTTTACAAGGCAGGTCAGAATTTCTGGAGTAAGAGGTGATGTCCTAGTACCTAAATTCTAACTGCGGGAAAGAACACCGCACTATCTGACATTCAGTCCAACCCTTACGAACTTCCCCGTTCTTGGGGTTAAAGTGGCAAATAAACTTGTAAAGGAGGGGGCCTGTCCCTAGGGGATCTACTCTTTTTCCCATTTACACAAAACAGATCACATTCCTCCCCCTCCCAACACCACCAAATTAAATTTAGTGTGTGTACCCATAGAGACTCATGCAACCAGGCATTACTCTCTACACATCCAAAGGCACAGGTAGATCACAGACCTACGTGTCAATGGGAAACGACTATAGGATGCAAATGTGTGCACAGCCATATTCTAACTCACTGCTGTAAGTTGGGCGAGTTTCCCTGAGTATAGACTGTCACACATTTGCACGTAGAGTGTCTATGGGTACAAAAATTGACAAACATACAAATAATCAATATATGCACACAGTACTATGGGGTTCCAGGATGGCATAGATTATACATCCTGAACCCTCATAGGATACAAAGTATGTCCTTAAGATTTCTAGCTTCAGGACTTTGTTGGAGTTATGTCCTGAGCCTCCTCCTCCGGTTAGCTCTGTAAAGTTCTGTCTGGTTCTGGTGTGATTGGTGATCAAGTCCCTTGACCCTCCGGATAACCAGAACCAGGACAACTAACACCGGGTGTATCAAGAGATTGAACTCTCCCATCCGAACACCTCCAAGTCTTTCTCCAAAGCATGGGAGATCCCCTTTATCTTCTTAGTTCTCCGTCTCTTGAAGATCTCTGAGTGGAAGCGGGCTGACTGCCAAAACCTAGTGGGATCCTCTGGAGCCTCACAAGAGTGTCAGGGCAGATAGCAAGTCTCTTCTGTGGCGTCCGCTGGGTTTTTCCTTCTGCTCCATAGTAAACATACCTAAGACAGAAGAAAATACCAGGCACTCCTGTGGGATTTCTCCCCTCACGGTGCAATTAATTGACAAATACCATCACTAATACCTTTGACCCATAAGTAGAGAAAGGCATTGGGCTGACCTTCATCTAACAGGACCCCTCATTATCCTAACACGGGTGTGTGAACATCCAACTATCAGAGGATTGCGTCCTCTGCTACACATCCCTCTGCACCAACAGATAAGGATGACCACCCTAGGGGAGCTGTGGATGAAGCATCATCTTTTTCTTGATGGCACGGTATCCCTGTCTACTCATATGTAATAAGGCTGATTTCCCCCTGTCATCCTGTCTTGTGGAGGCCAGCAGAATCCATGGCATAAGTCATGCCCTGGCTCTTCAGGACTCCACAACACAAAAAACACAGGCTACACTCTGCTGCCAATCACTCTGTGTCCAATGTCAATCAGAGCTGTCTTACCTGATCGGACCAGAAAGTAAGTGCACAGTGCAACATCACTGATGTTGTCTGTCCGCCCCAGTCCCCAGTATAACAGAGCCCTACCGAAAACCTTGAGCAAAACAGTGTTACCTGTATCAATCAGAGACCTTGGTTGCTCGTCGTGATCCAATGTCACCTGTACCGCAAACCAACAACTTTCGCAGTCCACAGTATAACACAGTTCTACTCAAAGGGGACACAAGAATAAATCAAAAACAGCAGCGACTGGACTCACAGCGGGGAATGTAAACTACAAAATCAGCAGGGTGAAACACATTTGTAAACAAGGACTACCGCCATCAACATAAAGAAAAACACACAGTAGATAACAAAAACACATAACATGGACATACACGGGGAACAAATGGTGTAACAAATAGTACAGGGGTGTCAAATATTTCCTAGCCTAGATTGGCCATTCTGACCCCTCAGCACCTGGTGAGGCGTATGCCGCTGAGAGGTAACCCCTTTATGGCCAAGCTGACTAGACCCCACTGTACGATTTTCTTTACTAAGATCCCATTACTGGACACATTGCAATTACTTCCGCAAGGGCAATTACTTGCGCATGTCCTTTGTTCCCACACCTGAAGCACCTGACTTGGCTTTCTGTCCTGTGTGTTTTATAAAGGATAAAATAAGGCTGCACTAAAGTGTCAGACCATAGAACAGTGGTGCTCACAGCTGTATAGACTCAGCCACTATACAAAAAGAAAGCAAAATATATATACAACAATCTGGGCATTCACTAATTCTTGGAACCAGACAATATAATTTATTATACAGTACAATAAACGAAATAAAACTGATAAAAACCTCATGAGAGCAAAAATCCAGAATTCGCATATGGACCGATTACAGTCTGTAAATCTTATATAAAATTGTCCCGTGCAAGGATTAAGTCTCCATATAGTCTCTTGAAGGAGGAACTAAAATCCAACTTATCTTATAGTTTGAAAACAAAGTCTCATAGCAAGTGTGCGGCGTCCCGCTACACAGGCGCAATTTTGTCCACTTAAACAGGTTGCATCCAAAGTCACATCTCACAGCAACGTTCTTACAGGGGTATCATATTCATATGCCGTTTATGTGCCGTTTCTCCTAAGAAATGTGAAGGCTCTCATTTATCCAGGTCATGGTATATCTGTAAAGAATAAATCAAGGCAACTGGACGTACTGTAGATTTCTTGAAAACGTTTCACTCGTTCTTCCAACGAGCTTTCTCAATTCTGAGTGACTGTACAAGAATTCTCTGGGAATAAATATGTAACTGAATCAACATCTGGTAATTATACCCAGCATAGGGTCAGAGGTAGAGTTGAGCGAACATCTGGATGTTCGGGTTTGAGAAGTTCGGCCGAACTTCCCGGAAATGTTCGGGTTCGGGATCTGAACCCGACCCGAACTTCGTCCCGAACCCGAACCAATTGAAGTCAATGGGGACCCGAACTTTTCGGCACTAAAAAGGCTGTAAAACAGCCCAGGAAAGAGCTAGAGGGCTGCAAAAGGCAGCAACATGTAGGTAAATCCCCTGCAAACAAATGTGGATAGGGAAATGAATTAAAATAAAAATAAAAAAAATAAAAATTAACCAATATCAATTGGACAGAGGTCCCATAGCAGAGAATCTGGCTTCACGTCAGCAGAGAATCAGTCTCTTCATGCCACAGCAGAGAATCTGGCTTCATGTCAGCAGAGAATCAGTCTTCATGTCATAGCAGAGAATCAGGCTTCACGTCACCCACCACTGGAACAGGCCACTGTCACATATTTAGGCCCAGGCACCCAGGCAGAGGAGAGAGGTCCCGTAACAGAGAATCTGGCTTCATGTCAGCAGAGAATCAGTCTTCATGTCATAGCAGAGAATCAGGCTTCACGTCACCCACCACTGGAACAGGCCACTGTCACATATTTAGGCCCAGGCACCCAGGCAGAGGAGAGAGGTCCCGTAACAGAGAATCTGGCTTCATGTCAGCACAGAATCAGTCTTCATGTTATAGCAGAGAATCAGGCTTCACGTCACCCACCACTGGAACAGGCCACTGTCACATATTTAGGCCCAGGCACCCAGGCAGAGGAGAGGTCCCGTAACAGAGAATCTGGCTTCATGTCAGCACAGAATCAGTCTTCATGTCATAGCAGAGAATCAGGCTTCACGTCACCCACCACTGGAACAGGCCACTGTCACATATTTAGGCCCAGGCACCCAGGCAGAGGAGAGAGGTCCCGTAACAGAGAATCTGGCTTTATGTCAGCAGAGAATCAGTCTTCATGTCATAGCAGAGAATCAGGCTTCACGTCACCCACCACTGGAACAGGCCACTGTCACATATTTAGGCCCCGGCACCCAGACAGAGGAGAGAGGTCCGGTAACAGAGAATCTGGCTTCATGTCAGCAGAGAATCAGTCTTCATGTCATAGCAGAGAATCAGGCTTCACGTCACCCACCACTGGAACAGGCCACTGTCACATATTTAGGCCCCGGCACCCAGACAGAGGAGAGAGGTCCGGTAACAGAGAATCTGGCTTCATGTCAGCAGAGAATCAGTCTTCATGTCATAGCAGAGAATCAGGCTTCACGTCACCCACCACTGGAACAGGCCACTGTCACATATTTAGGCCCAGGCACCCAGGCAGAGGAGAGAGGTCCCGTAACAGAGAATCTGGCTTCATGTCAGCACAGAATCAGTCTTCATGTTATAGCAGAGAATCAGGCTTCACGTTACCCACCACTGAACAGGCCACTGTCACATATTTAGGCCCAGGCACCCAGGCAGAGGAGAGAGGTCCCGTAACAGAGAATCTGGCTTCATGTCAGCACAGAATGAGTCTTCATGTTATAGCAGAGAATCAGGCTCCGCGTCACCCACCACTGGAACAGGCCACTGTCACATATTTAGGCCCCGGCACCCAGACAGAGGAGAGGTTCATTCAACTTTGGGTTGCCCCGCAATATAATGGTAAAATGAAAATAAAAATAGGATTGAATGAGGAAGTGCCCTGGAGTACAATAATATATTGTTAAGGGGAGGTAGTTAATGTCTAATCTGCACAAGGGATGGACAGGTCCTGTGGGATCCATGTCTGGTTCATTTTTTGAAGGTCAGCTTGTCCACATTGGCTGTAGACAGGCGGCTGCGTTTGTCTGTAATGACGCCCCCTGCCGTGCTGAATACACGTTCAGACAAAACACTGGCCGCCGGGCAGGCCAGCACCTCCAAGGCATAAAAGGCTAGCTCTGGCCACGTGGACAATTTGGAGACCTAGAAGTTGAATGGGGCCGAACCATCAGTCAGTACGTGGAGGGGTGTGCACAGGTACTGTTCCACCATGTTATTGAAATGTTGCCTCCTGCTAACACGTTCCGTATCAGGTGGTGGTGCAGTTAGCTGTGGCGTGGTGACAAAACTTTTCCACATCTCTGCCATGCTAACCCTGCCCTCAGAGGAGCTGGCCGTGACACAGCTGCGTTGGTGACCTATTGCTCCTCCTCTGCCTTCGCCTTGGGCTTCCACTGGTTCCCCTGTGACATTTGGGAATGCTCTTAGTAGCGCGTCTACCAACGTGCGCTAGTACTCGCGCATCTTCCTATCACGCTCCAGTGTAGGAAGTAAGGTGGGCACATTGTCTTTGTACCGGGGATCCAGCAGGGTGGCAACCCAGTAGTCCGCACACGTTAAAATGTGGGCAACTCTCCTGTCGTTGCGCAGGCACTGCAGCATGTAGTCGCTCATGTGTGCCAGGCTGCCCAGAGGTAATGACAAGCTGTCCTCTGTGGGAGGCGTATCGTCATCGTCCTGTGTTTCCCCCCAGCCACGCACCAGTGATGGGCCCGAGCTGCGTTGGGTGCCACCCCGCTGTGAACATGCTTCATCCTCATCCTCCTTCACCTCCTCCTCATCCTCGTCCTCCTCGTCCTCCAGTAGTGGGCCCTGTCTGGCCACATTTGTACCTGGCCTCTGCTGTTGCAAAAAACCTCCCTCTGAGTCACTTCGAAGAGACTGGCCTGAAAGTGCTAAAAATGACCCCTCTTCCTCCTCTTCCTCCTGGGCCACCTCCTCTTCCATCATCGCCCTAAGTGTTTTCTCAAGGAGGCATAGAAGTGGGATAGTTACGCTGAAAATGGCGTTATCGGCACTGGCCATGTTGGTGGAGTACTCAAAACAGCGCAACAGGGCACACAGGTCTCGCATGGAGGCCCAGTCATTGGTGGTGAAGTGGGGCTGATCAGCAGTGCGACTGACCCGTGCGTGCTGCAGCTGAAACTCCACTATGGCCTGCTGCTGATCGCACAGTCTGTCCAGCATGTGCAAGGTGGAGTTCTACCTGGTGGGCACGTCGCATATGAGGCGGTGAGCGGGAAGGCCGAATTTACGCTGTAGCGCAGACAGGCGAGCAGCGGCAGGGTGTGAACGCCGGAAGCGCGAACAGACGGCGCGCACTTTATGCAGCAGCTCTAACATGTCGGGGTAGTTGTGAATGAACTTCTGCACCACCAAATTCAGCACATGCGCCAGGCAAGGGATGTGCGTCAAACCGGCTAGTCCCAGAGCTGCAATGAGATTTCGCCCATTATCGCACACCACCAGGCCGGGCTTGAGGCTCACCGGCAGCAACCATTCGTCGGTCTGTTGTTCTATACCCCGCCACAACTCCTGTGCGGTGTGGGGCCTGTCCCCCAAACATATGAGTTTCAGAATGGCCTGCTGACGTTTACCCCGGGCTGTGCTGAAGTTGGTGGTGAAGGTGTGTGGCTGACTGGATGAGCAGGTGGAAGAAGAGGAGGAGGAAGCTGAGTAGGAGGAGGAGGAGACAGGAGGCAAAGAATGTTGCCCTGCGATCCTTGGCGGCGGAAGGACGTGCGCCAAACAGCTCTCCGCCTGGGGCCCAGCCGCCACTACATTTACCCAGTGTGCAGTTAGGGAGATATAGCGTCCCTGGCCGTGCTTACTGGTCCACGTATCTGTGGTTAGGTGGACCTTGCCACAGATGGCGTTGCGCAGTGCACACTTGATTTTATCGGATACTTGGTTGTGCAGGGAAGGCACGGCTCTCTTGGAGAAGTAGTGCCGGCTGGGAACAACATACTGTGGGACAGCAAGCGACATGAGCTGTTTGAAGCTGTCTGTGTCCACCAGCCTGAATGACAGCATTTCATAGGCCAGTAGTTTAGAAATGCTGGCATTCAGGGTCAGGGATCGAGGGTGGCTAGGTGGGAATTTACACTTTCTCTCAAATGTTTGTGAGATGGAGAGCTGAACACTGCCGTGTGACATGGTTGAGATGCTTGGTGACGCAGGTGGTGGTGTTTGTGGTACATCCCATGTTTGCTCGGCGGCAAGTGCCAACGTCCCTCCAGAGGCGGAGGAAGAGGCCGAGGCGGCAGCAGCAGCAGAAGAGGCCGAGGCGGCAGCAGAAGAGGTAGCAGGGGGAGCCTGAGTGACTTCCTTGTTTTTAAGGTGTTTACTCCACTGCAGTTCATGCTTTGCATGCAGGTGCCTGGTCATGCAGGTTGTGCTAAGGTTCAGAACGTTAATGCCTCGCTTCAGGCTCTGATGGCACAGCGTGCAAACCACTCGGGTCTTGTCGTCAGCACATTGTTTGAAGAAGTGCCATGCCAGGGAACTCCTTGAAGCTGCCTTTGGGGTGCTCGTCCCAGATGGCGGCGGTCAGTAGCAGGCGGAGTCTCTTGGCGGCGGGTGTTCTGCTTTTGCCCACTGCTCCCTCTTTTGCTACGCTGTTGGCTCGGTCTCACCACTGCCTCTTCCTCCGAACTGTGAAAGTCAGTGGCACGACCTTCATTCCATGTGGGGTCAGGGACCTCATCGTCCCCTGCATCGTCTTCCACCCAGTCTTGATCCCTGACCTCCTGTTCAGTCTGTACACTGCAGAAAGACGCAGCAGTTGGCACCTGTGTTTCGTCATCATCAGAGACGTGCTGAGGTGGTATTCCCATGTCCTCATCATCAGGAAACATAAGTGGTTGTGCGTTAGTGCATTCTATCTCTTCCACCCCTGGGGAAGGGCTAGGTGGATGCCCTTGGGAAACCCTGGAAGCAGAGTCTTCAAACAGCATAAGAGACTGCTGCATAACTTGAGGCTCAGACAGTTTCCCTGATTTGCATGGGGGTGATGTGACAGACTGATGGGCTTGGTTTTCATGCGCCATCTGTGCGCTTTCTGCAGAAGACTGGGTGGGAGATAATGTGAACGTGCTGGATCCACTGTCGGCCACCCAATTGACTAATGCCTGTACCTGCTCAGGCCTTACCATCCTTAGAACGGCATTGGGCCCCACCAAATATCCCTGTAAATTCTGGCAGCTACTGGGACCTGAGGTAGTTGGTACACTAGGACGTGTGGCTGTGGCAGAACGGCCACGTCCTCTCCCAGCACCAGAGGGTCCACTAACACCACCACGACCATGTCCACGTCCGCGTCCCTTACTAGATGTTTTCCTCATTGTTCCCGTTCACCACAATAAGAAAAATATTATTCGGGCCAATGTATTGAATTAAAATTCAGGCCTTTTTTTACAGACACCTAACACTGTCTGGCTATCTATTTAGGTACCGTATTACACTAATACAGGCACAGCAGTAACGACAGATTTAGCTGAATATAAATGTGAGGCCTATTTTTTAGGCGCTGTGTGACAGGTATACGTTTAATCACAGAATTAGACTTGTATCTGCACTGTAGCGTGTGTGTTAAGTTTTTCAGAATGACACTATCAGCACCTTGAATCTAATCTACCCTTTTTGGGATAGATTTAAAGTAGGCCTGATACAGCAGAAACCACTAATTTTGAGAATTGTAAATTTGGGAATTGTTTTTCAACCCAGAACAAAAACTGTGCTTTTACGGTCACTACAAATACCTTGACCAGCTAAAACAGTACAGATTTGGATGAATATAAATGTCAGGCCTATTTTTTAGGCGCTGGGTGACAGGCTCAACTTGCCTCTGATGTAGTATATGGCCAAAAAATAACCACACTATTGATGGTTAAATGCACTTGATGAAAGCTTGACCCTGATGTAGGATATAGCAAAAAATAACCACACTATTGATGGTTAAATGGACTTGGTGGTAGCTTGTGCTGGCGCACCACAAGCCACAAAATGGCCGCCGATCACCCCAGAAAAAAGTGACTGAAAAACGCTCTGGGCAGCCTAAAAACACTGAGCAATTGAATAGCAGCACTTCAATGATCCACAGCTGTAGATCGATCACAGAATGAAGTCTTTTGGAGGAGTTAATCTGCCTAATCTCGCCCTAACGTCGCAGCAGCAACCTCTCCCTACGCTTGTATCAGCAGAGTGACGTGCAGCGCTACGTGACCCAAGCTTATATAGAGGCTGGGTCACATGCTGCACTGGCCAATCACAGCCATGCCAATAGTAGGCCTGGCTGTGATGGCCTCTTGGGGCAAGTAGTATGACGCTTGTTGATTGGCTGCTTTGCAGCCTTTCAAAAAGCGCCAAGAAAGCACCGAACACCGAACTTTTACGAAAATGTTCGGGTTCGGGTCAGTGTCATGGACACCCCAAAATTCGGTACGAACCCGAACTATACAGTTCGGGTTCGCTCATCCCTAGTCAGAGGTCATTATACCCAGCATTGGGTAAAAGGTGTTGATTCCATTATCCTAATTGGATACAACAGGTTTAAGTGGACAAAATTGCGCCTGTGTAGCAGGACGCCGCACACTTGCTATGAGACTTTGTTTTCAAACTATAAGATAAGTTGGATTTTAGTTCCCCCTTCAAGAGACTATATGGAGACTTAATCCTTGCACGGGACAATTTTATATAAGATTTACAGACTGTAATTGGTGCATTTGCGAATTCTGGATTTTTGATCTTATGTCTTTTTTATCAGTTTTATTTTGTTTATTGTATAATAAATTAAATAGTCTGGTTCCAAATATTAGTGAGTGCCCAGCTTGTTGTATATATATTTTCCTGTCTGTTTTGTGTCTTCCTGATTCGCAGAGTTTCACTATATGACCTAAGCCAGCACATGCAAAACATCTGATGTTTGCCCTGCATGGCTTAGGTCCGTCTACATTGCAGTCGTGCTCCCTTCTCCTGAACTGTTCCACCCTCAGGGACGCACTCTTCACAATATTTATTTTTCCCAAAGTCAGGGAAAAATCTCTTTTAGTCTGGCTTGGATTTTGGGAGATTTGGCCTGTCACAGACTAATCTTTCCCCTTTTTGCTCTGCACAGGGCAAAATTTTTGGAGATACCATTTTTGAATTTTTTTTTATGACCTGTTGCATGCCAGACATTAGCTGGGATCTTACAGCAACCTCATCCTTCAATTCGTCTACCGTCACTTCAGTAGAGGCAGTCCGTTCCTTGAAGGCCTTGATCTCAGCATAGGACTGAGTCAACTGAGCCTCAATCTCCTCCTCCTGTTTCTGCAACTCTACCAACTGTGACTCTATACTAGCCACCCGCGTATCTCGGTCAACGGTAGACTGTACATTCTCTGCCAGCTATGCCCGCAATGCTGAAACCTGGTTGGAATTACTGACACAGCACTGGCAATGAATGGTCGGAGGAATTGTCTCCATTGACGGAGACACAAGTGCAACTTGCTTTGGCTTGCAGATGCTAACCTCAAATGTATACACAAGTTTGGCTAGCATCCGAAGCCGTTTGGTGGCCTTGTTCAACACCATCCGTTTGTTAACACATAGCTTGTCGTAACTACAAGCCTGTGCCAACAAATCGGTACACAGCATTTCTGCTGACTTGTAAGTGGTGGGGAGGATGGGATTAAATGTACTGTGTCTTGCTAAGTGCTGTAGAGTGGAGTCCATACTTGCGATTTGTTGAGATGCCATCTTTTCTGGAGCTGACTTTTCCTGTCCTTGGATTGCTGCGTGGAGGAGGTCCTCTAGTACCCAGAACACCTTCTCCTGACCAGCCAAATGTCTTCTGTTCAGCTCTAATTCCACATGTGTTAATTCATAGTTTTGATGCCTTCAGTGTGAATCTACAATTTTCATAGTCCTGAAAATAAAGAAAACTCTTTGAATGAGAAGGTGTGTCCAAACTTTTGGTCTGTACTGTATATATATATATATATATACAGTCAGGTCCATAAATATTGGGATATCGACACAATTCTAACACTTTTGGCTCTATACACCACCACAATGGATTTGAAATGAAACGAACAAGATGTGCTTTACCTGCAGACTATCAGCTTTAATTTGAGGGTATTTACACCCAAATCAGGTGAACGGTGTAGAATTTACAACAGTTTGCATATGTGCCTCCCACTTGTTAAGGGACCAAAAGTAATGGGAAAGAATAATAATCATAAATCAAACTTTCAATTTTTAATACTTGGTTGCAAATCCTTTGCAATCAATTACAGCCTGAAGTCTAGAACACATAGACATAACCAGACGCTGGGTTTCATCCCTGGTGATACTCTGCCAGGCCTCTACTGCAACTGTCTTCAGTTCCTGCTTGTTCTTGGGGAATTTTCCCTTCAGTTTTGTCTTTAGCAAGTGAAATGCATGCTCAATCGGATTCAGGTCAGGTGATTGACTTGGCCATTGCATAACATTCCATTTCTTTCCCTTAAAAAACTCTTTGTTTTTTTTTTGCAATATGCTTTGGGTCATTGTCCATCTGCACTGTGAAGCGCCGTCCAATGAGTTCTGAAGCATTTGGCTGAATATGAGCAGATACTGCCCGAAACATTTCAGAATTTATCCTGCTGCTTTTGTCAGCAGTCACATCATCAATAAATACAAGAGAACCAGTTCCATTGGCAGCCATACATGCCCACGCCATGACACTACCACCACAATGATTCACTGATGAGGTGGTATGCTTAGGATCATGAGCAGTTCCTTTCCTTCTCCATACTCTTCTCTTCCCATCACTCAACATCACCAAGTTGATCTTGGTCTCATCTGTCCATAGGATGTTGTTCCAGAACTGTGAAGGCTTTTTTAGATGTCATTTGGCAAACTCTAATCTGGCCTTCCTGTTTTTGAGGCTCACCAATGGTTTACATCTTGTAGTGAACCCTCTGTATTCACTCTGGTCAAGTCTTCTCTTGATTGTTGACTTTGACACACATACACCTACCTGCTGGAGAGTGTTCTTAATCTGGCCAACTGTTGTGAAGGGTGTTTTCTTCACCAGGGAAAGAATTCTTCGATCATCCACCACAGTTGTTTTCTGTGGTCTTCGGGGTCTTTTGGTGTTGCTGAGCTCACCGGTGCGTTCCTTTTTTTTAAGAATGTTCCAAACAGTTGTTTTGGCCACGCCTAATGTTTTTGCTATCTCTCTGATGGGTTTGTTGTGTTTTTTCAGCCTAATGATGGCTTGCTTCACTGATAGTGACAGCTATTTGGATTTTATCTTAAGAGTTGACAGCAACAGATTACAAATGCAAATAGCACACTTGAAATAAACTCTGGACCTTTTATCTGCTCATTGAAATTGAGATAATGAGGGAATAATACACACCTGGCCATGAAACAGCTGAGAAGCCAATTGTCCTATTACTTTTGGTCCCTTAAAAAGTGGGAGGCACATATGCAAACTGTTGTAATTCCTGCACCGTTCACCTGATTTGGATGTAAATACCCTCAAATTAAAGCTGACAGTCTGCAGTTAACGCACATCTTGTTCATTTCATTTCAAATCCATTGTGGTGGTGTATAGAGCCAAAAATGTTAGAATTGTGTTAGAATTGGCCTATACAGTGTCTTGCCCCCCCCCCCTTGACTTTGTTCATATTTTGGTGGCACACAACCTGGAATTAACATGGATTGTTTGAGGATTTGCATTATTTAATTTACAGAACATGCCGACAACTTTGAAGATGTTTTTATTGTATTTATTGTGTCTCTTGGCAGGTTTGCTGTTGTGCCATGTTCTTTCCATTTGGTTATGATAGATTTGATGGTGCTCCTGGGGATCATCAAAGATTTGGATATTTTTTATAACCTAACCCTGACTTGTACTTCTCAACAACATTGTCCCTTACTTGTTTGGAGAGTTCCTTGGTCTTCATGGCAGTGTTTGGTTAGTGACGCCTCTTGCTTAGGTGTTGCAGTCTTTGGGGCTTTTCAAAAAGGGTGTGTATATGTAATGACAGATCATGTGACACTTAGATTGCAGAAAGGTGACATCATTTCACTAATTATGTGACTTCTGAAGGTAATTGGTTGCACCAGAGCTTTTTATGGGCTTCCTAACAAAGGTGGTGAATACATACGCACATGCCAATTTTCTGTTTTCTATTTCTAAACAATAGTTTTATTTATATATTTTTCTCATTTCACTTCACCGACTTAGACTATTGTGTTCTGATCCATCACATAAAATTCAGATTAACAAAACATTGAACTTAAGGCTGTAATGTAACAAAATACGAAAAAAGTCAACGAGGTGAATACTTTTGCAAGGCACTGTATATATATCCAAAGACCTGGGCCCATACTGGCTATACAGGACCAATATATATATATATATATATATATATATACAGTACAGACCAAAAGTTTGGACACACCTTCTCATTCAAAGAGTTTTCTTTATTTTTATGACTATGAAAATTGTAGATTCACACTGAAGGCATCAAAACTATGAATTAACACATGTGGAATTATATACATAACAAACAAGTGTGAAACAACTGAAAATATGTCATATTCTAGGTTCTTCAAAGTAGCCACCTTTTGCTTTGATTACTGCTTTGCACACTCTTGGCATTCTTTTGATGAGCTTCAAGAGGTAGTCCCCTGAAATGGTTTTCACTTCACAGGTGTGCCTTGTCAGGTTTAATAAGTGGGATTTCTTGCCTTATAAATGGGGTTGGGACCATCAGTTGCGTTGAGGAGAAGTCAGGTGGATACACAGCTGATAGTCCTACTGAATAGACTGTTAGAATTTGTATTATGGCAAGAAAAAAGCAGCTAAGTAAAGAAAAACAAGTGGCCATCATTACTTTAAGAAATGAAGGTCAGTCAGTCAGCCGAAAAATTGGGAAAACTTTGAAAGTAAGGGCTATTTGACCATGAAGGAGAGTGATAGGGTGCTGCGCCAGATGACCTGGCCTCCACAGTCACCGGACTTGAACCCAATCGAGATGGTTTGGGGTGAGCTGGACCGCAGAGTGAAGGCAAAAGGGCCAACAAGTGCTAAGCATCTCTGGGAACTCCTTCAAGACAATTTTCAGTTGTTTCACACTTGTTTGTTTTGTATATAATTCCACATGTGTTAATTCATAGTTTTGATGCCTTCATAGTCATGAAAATAAAGAAAACTCTTTGAATCAGAAGGTGTGTCCAAACTTTTGGTCTGTACTGTATATATATATATATTAGAAATAAATACATATATATATATATACAAATCTCACCCTTCCCTCTACAAAAGTGAATAAGGACTGATACTATACACACAATGATAGATCACAATAAGGCCATTTTGGATGGACACCAGAGCCCTGGAGTGCTCATGGTCACACAAAGGGCCCATTAATCTTGGACTGTAACTTCTTGCTGGAGCAGACTGTCAAGAAGAGAATCAGCTGCTTCCTTTCTGTAGGACAGGAAAGAATTAGAGGTTAAGTTAGAGAACCGGGTGAAAATAAGGTCAAGTGTGTGTACCTCTTTGTGGTTGACTGTAGGGGGCCATTGTGAGAGTTCAAAGAAGAAAATATAGATGTTTGAAAGAAGCAGAATTATGTGTGTCAATAGTAATGATGTAGTCCTCCCGTAATGGTGGTGGAAACTGGGTTGAAAGGAACTGTAAGAGCCAGATGCAGAAGTCATCAATAAAGGTGGTGGCAGAGACAACAATAGCCATTTGGAGGGTGGAGGGAAAGTGAATGTGGAAAGAGTGAACTTAAAAAGAGGGCAGGGTGAGAAAGTGTGAAGTTGACTTGAAGGAGAATTTGTCTGATAGGAGGCCAACACCTAGTAATGTTATGGAGGCACTGTGTCATTGATATGAGTGACTTCTGTCAATGTTAAGGAGATAATGCGGTACTGCACTGTTATGGCGACAACGTCAATGACACTGTTACAATGCCATTAAGACTATCTTTGTTATGGGAATACTGTGGTACGGTAATATTACAAGAAATGTGTGTTTGACACTCTTATGGGGCAACATAGCAACCGGTCTCCATGACTGTGAAGGTCTAATTGATGTAGTATAAAACTTTTAACAAGTGGTGGCTATAGTCCTTCCCTACTTTCAAATGTTACTATAGCCAAAGAAATTTGCATACGACTTGAGGATGTGTGGATTGGAAGATTTTCTTTTTCCACTCTTATTATTTGCTCTCACAGATATAATTACACGTGGTTGGCAATGCCTGGTTAATCCAACACTACAGACTTGTAGAAGTATTGTGTTACTTTTCTCCTGCTGTCGGAGGCTGAGGTGAGGGCTGCAATAAAACAGTGAGCTCTGCCTGGTCTTCTAATGCAAACACAGCAGTTGGGAAGGGCTCCTCTTGTAGTCAGTTGTCTTACTAAAGAAAAAGAAGCCTGAAACTACAGTAGACTTTTGGCATTTGAGTTGGAGGAAGAGACAGTGTCTGTTCTTCTGGGATATATAAAAAACTATATTATGATTTTTTCCATTTCTTTGGACTAATATATTTTCAGCTTGCTAATTGTTCTGCTCCGTAGGGGAATGAACAAGATGAACCAATCAACAATCACAGAATTTCTCCTCTTGGGGTTTGGAAACCTCCACAACTCCAAGATTTTTGTATTTACTTTGTGTTTGATCGGCCACATCATGGCTTTGGCAGCAAATGCAATGGTAATTCTCCTGGTTGGGGTCACCAAGAGCCTCCACTCCCCTATGTACTTCTTCCTCAGCCAGTTGTCCTTGTCTGAGATCCTGTTCACCAGTAACATTGTGCCCACCATGTTATGGCTGATACTAAAGGAAAGGGGTAAAGTATCGATTGTCTGGTGTTTATCTCAGTTCTATTTAATGGGTGTTCCAACCATTGCCCAGTGCTTGTTGTTGGGGGCCATGTCCTTTGATCGATATGTGGCGATCTGTAGACCATTACACTATGCCACCATTATGACCTTTATCCATCAGCTGCAGATGGTCACCTCCTGCTGGTTGTTTGGCTTCAGCTTGACCCTTTGTGTATACATTTTATTAAGCAAGTTAACATTTTGTGGCCCTAACACCATCAATCACTTCTACTGTGATGTTGCTCCTCTTCTACAATTGTCCTGCTCCAGTACATCTTATATAGAACTGGCCACCGCTGTGTTGACATTTCCCATCCTTTTGTCACCATTCATGTTTATCATAGTCACCTACATTTCAATTATTCGTGCCATCCTCAAGATTCCTTCCAGCAGTGGAAAACATAAAGCCTTCTCCACCTGCAGCTCCCACCTGATCATCGTGTGCATGTACTACGGGACACTGTCATCCATTTATATCTTCCCACCAAGAAATAATTCCATAAATCTGAACAAAGGTCTATCTGTTCTATACACACTGGTGACTCCATTGCTTAACCCCTTAATCTACAGTTTAAGAAACCAGGACATTAGAGGTGCCATTTTTAAGCATATTCAATATTTGAGGCTATGAAAAGAGTCCATAGCCCTGCTCTTAATGCAGAGAACCATTTCCTATATTGATATCTAAATCACTTTTTGTAATTAGAGAACACTTTCTTTCCACTTATTAGTCTAGTCTCCTGTCTTGGAACCTTTATTATCTGTCCTACATCCTTTTTAAAATGTGAAACCCAAAATTGCATCCCGTTCCCTGCAATCTGCCCGTCTAAAGGTGCAGCCAATCACCCAATGAATGAGCGAAATGCTCGTTCATCGGGTGAAACTGTCCTTCCTGTAGGCACGTAAATTATTGTTTGAACAGCACTCTGCTGCCCAGGAACAATGCCGCTGGATGAGGAGAAGCAATCGCAGTACCGATCCCTTGTCCTCATAACGTGGCAATGATCGCTGTTTGTAGATGGAAGGAACGCCATCTTCCCGATAATTGGAAATTTATCACAGTGTCACATGCAGGATAATAAATCCTGCACACCTTTAGACTGTCTTCTCTAACTTTACACCATCTATTTATACTGTCTATTTTGCTTACTTTGCTGCAGAATTTTGTGCCAGAATTTGCATTCCTCTTAAGCCATGGCCCATTTCCCACTTATCTGGTGCCTTTCTACGAAGCAATGCCCCCTTGCTCAAGGTGCATATGAGGTATAAACCTTTTGGACTTGGTCTTATAGGGAAGGGGCCCTTGTGGCACCATAAACCTGTGACCTTGTGCATGAATCCTGTAACCTGAATCTATCCCGTTCCCTGTAACCATGTACCTGGGTGTGGATCCTGTAGCCCAATATGGAGGACGAACCCTATTCCTGTGCGTTATGCATGTGTCCATTAGATAGAAAGTATTCTGATACTGTTTACTAAACTTCACCTTCAGCATTGCAAAGATTAAACCCTTCTGTGGCTCTGTGTGCAGGCACTAGGCTGTTTCTAGTGTGTTCATTAGCTGTTTGTCCCACTCTTTGTCTTAGTGTCATTGTTCTTTCCTGTGTGTTAATCTGTTGTCTGTCTCGTCTGTTCCTGACGGCAGCCTGGCTGGTCTTCTGCCACTCCTAGCCCAGCCACAGTTGTTCCTGGTCAAATCTGCAGCATCCTATCCCAAGAGTTGTGAATACTGCAAAGTGCAAAAATATTATTGTCATCTCATACAATATATGTATTTACTGTGTAAGCACATGGTAATTATATGCCATATCTCTTCACCACAACTGGATGGGGCTGGTGTCAGTGTGTAGTTCAGACAGTGTAGTGTTAGAGGAAGCATAAAGATGTGAAGCTGACATCTTAGCTCATCCCGGATCTGGTACTACCCAGGGATGAGCCATAACATCGCCAAAGCAGACCAGATGTAAAAGAGGTGTAGAGAAAGGCCTGCAGAGGTGACCAGTCTTACAAAGGTCTTATTTTACTCTATGGCACCCGTGTTCAAAAGAAGCCTCTGGTGCCTAAGAACACAACACACAGTTTGGCGCACCTGTATGTACCGCCACATCCCAAAGTGGAAACATGGTTAGCAACCTGTCAAATAATGTAGCAGAAGAGTATGCTTGCCACACAGGGGAACTCCCTTATTGGTTGCGAGATATTGTTTAAAATAAAGTAACACCATCTGGAAGCTGAAGTACAAGTCAGGTAGCAAAGTGCAGAGTAAGGAATATTGATTCAACTACATTAAAGAGACACTATTTTAGCCTAAGATTATCTGTGCAGCCGTGAGATCTGTAGCATCTGAGGAGACTGCATTCTATGTAATATCAGCTGGGCAATTACAAGTAAGACCTGTCCTAAATTTGAATTCTTCAGTAAAGAAACCATTCTGTTGCACCACTGTCATTGCTTCCTGCCCTACATTTGCACCACAAGGTGCAGGCCTCATGGCTACAGGGACCCTGCCTCGCACTGTAAAACCATTAACATCAAGGGCACCTCGACTGCCATCAGGCAGGAGAACACCAGAACCAACCAGAGTGTGCCCCAAAGGGAACAACCAATGCATCCTTCCCATCACTGTACGCCAGCACAGGGAGCTTCAGAACAGTGAGTATAACTACTGCACTCATCCGGCCACCCACAATGTTTGAAGACTGTTCCTGATGAAATTTTATTTAAGTAAAGCTGCTGTTCAACTATATACAAGGTCTGGACTTAATCATTTCTTCAAATCCCTCATTTATACACCCTATTTGTCTGCTTCGGAGCCAACACCTGGGGTCCAGCCGTATCCAGGTAGGAGCACCGTGACACACTACATTATAGGCCACCCTATACCACTCAGCCATTCCTACAACTGTACCCCTGTTCCACATCTAGTTCGGCCCTGGAAGGCGGCCCGTTGCACATTCATATCTTATGTTACTCTATGCTGAGTCAGAATTGTTGCTTATCATCTGTACCATCAGCTTTCAATAAAGTATCACAGAACCATAAGGCCTCATGAACATGGCCATTGCATTCACTTGACTGGGTCCGCAATCCGGAAGATACAGTGCAGAACGGAGGCACGAATCAGAAGCCCACTGAAGCACTACAGAGTGCTTCCGTGGGTTTTCTGTCCGTGCCTCTGCACCACAAAAAAGTAGTGCATGCACTATTTTTTTGCTGTGTAGCCTGTCGGATGCAGATCGCAGACCCCATTTAAGTTTAAGGGTCTGCAGATGGCGGTCACACAGCCAGTGCCCATGCGCAAATTGTGGTCAGTAGCATGGGCGCGGCCAACACACGTGTGCATGAGGCCTAACAGATGTGCAAAGTTGTGTCATAAATGTGCCAAATTTTGGAGCAATTTGTTTCAGAATTCAGGTACAGCCACCATAATAAATGTGAACCTCTGAGCCTCATATTGTGATGTATCCTCAAAGATTGTGCCTTTACTGTAGGCGTGCACCTCCTTGAGAGAAATAAAGATAGCTTAAGTAGTTCACCTCTTCTTGTCTTTGCACCATTTTTGTCAAGATATCTATTACATTCTGCACCAGCATAACAAACCCACCACCACCTTACTTACAGTAAGAAGGGCCATATTAAAAGAAGGCCAAAAAAGGTAAATGATAATAATCTTTATATAGCACCACCATATTCAGCAGCGCTTTACAAGTCAGAGGGTTCATGTACAAATCAAAAGACATCACAAAATTACAGGATAATGAACATTTAAAACACTAGGAGTGAGGGCCCTGGTCGCAAGAGCTTACAGTCTTTAAGAGAATGGAGGTCACACAAAAGTTAAAGTTGCTTGTTTTACACAGTGATCCAGCCACCTATGTATAATGTAAATAGAGTTGTGCAGGCCGAGCTGTATGAGCCAGTGCATTTGGTGTGGAGATTAGTGTCAGAAGATGGCGTTTAGTAAAGAATAAGGGTTGGGGGGGGGGGGGGATAAATAGTGAAGAGTCAGATTACTGAACATGATAAGCCTGTCTGTGTTTTTAAGGCACATTTGAAGCTAAGGAAGTTGGGAGTTAACCTGATTTCTGGGAAGTGTGTTCCAGAAAGCAGGTGCAGCTCAAGAAAAGACTTGAAGACGGGAGTGAGGGGTTCAAATTATGGAGGATGTTAATCTTAGATCATCGGCAAAATGGAGAGCGCAAGTAGGGTGGTAGATGGAAATAAGGGGGAGATGTATGGAGGTCCAGCACTGTGGAGAGCTTTGTGGGTGAGGGTGAGAAGTTTGAACTGTAGTCTTCGGTGGACAGATAGATGAGCCTGGCTGCTGTATTTAGGACAGACTGAAGTGGGAAGAGTTTAGTGAGGGGAAGACCAATCAGTAAAGAATTACAGTAGTCAAGTCGAGAATAAATCAAAGCAACCACAATAGTTTTGCCCTTTTCCACCATGAGAAAAGGGCAGATTTTGGACATGTTCTTGAGGTGCAGAAGACAAGAGCGTGCAAGTAATTTAATATGAGGAACAAAGGAAAGATCTGAGTCTAACATAACTCCATGACAAAGGGCATGCTGTCCAGGAATTATGATATCACAGACCAAATTAAAATGTCAAGTTTTTAGGTAGATTAGTAGATGGGGGAAAGACAAGAAGTTCAGTTTTTGAGAGGTTTAGTTTCATATAGAGAGAGGACAGAATGTTAGAGATGGCTGCCTCTCCAGACAGTCACTTGTGTTTTGTAGTAAAGCACGGGTTATGTCAGGAGATGAGGTGTATATTTGGGTGTCACCAGCATAGAGATGGTACTGAAAGCCAAATCTATTGATAGTCTTTGAGGCTGTGTAGAGAGAAGAGAGGAGAGGACCTATAACTGAGCCACGAGGAACCTCAACATGGAAAGGATGAGGAGAACAATTATTGCCAGTGAATAATACACTAAAGCAGCCAAGTTTGTGGTCTACCATATCGAATGCTGCAGAAGGATCAAGAAGAATCAGTAGAGAATAGTTGCCATTCCTTTTTGCTTTCAGAAGATCATTAGACACTTAGGTAAGGGCAGTTTCTGTAGAGTGGAGGGGGCGAGAACCAGATGGCAAGTGGTCAAGAAGAAAGATAGCTTATTAAAGATAAATGGGAGATTAGAAACATGTCAACTAGTAGCACTGGTTGGGTCAAGAGATGTTTTATTAGTAGTGGGGTAAGGGTACTTTCACACTTGCGGCAGAGGATTCCGGCAGGCATTTCCGTCGCAGGAACTGCCTGCCGGATCCGGCAATCTGGATGCAAACGGCTGCATTTGTGAGACGGATCCGGATGCGGATCCATCTCACAAATGCATTGCAATACTGCATCCATCTTTCCGGATTTTCATCCGGAAAAACGGATCCAGTATTTTTTTTTTCACAGATTTAATGGTCTGCACATGCGCGGACGGAAAGAACGGATACGTTTTGCCATAACACTTGGGACTGGATCCGGCATTAATGCATTTCAATGGAAAGTAATGCCAGATCCGACATTCCGGCAATTGTTCAGGATTTTTGGCCGGAGAGAAAACTGCAGCATGCTGCGGTATTTTCTCCGGCCCAAAAACGTAAGAGGGACTAAACTGATGCATCCTGATGCATACTGAACAGAATGCTCTCCATTCAGAATGCATTAGGATAAAACAAATAAGTTTTTTTCTGGTATTGAGCCCCTAGGATGGAACTCAATACCGGAAAACAAAAACGCTAGTGTGAAAGTACCCTACTAACAGAATATTTGAACGAATTCTTCATCAGGAAGGTTGTATTGTAATTGAAACTTCTTCATCCAGGGTGGTTTTGAGGGTATGGTTGTAATAACTGACAACTAGATCTGGACAAAGAAGGGAAGAGATCAGGGGCAGAGATAAATGTAGGGTCTCGCTAAGTTTCTGGGGGTTAATGATGTGTAAGTTTCTCATGAGAAGAGTGAGAGATATTTATTGTAAAGTAAAGAAGATTGCGGTCAGAGAGCATGAAGGATGAGTTGACAAAGTCAGAGATTGAGCAGCAGAGTAAGAAGACTAGATCAAGGGTATTGCCATCTGAAACAGCGGCTGCTGTGTGCCGCTGTTCCCCTGCTTACTGCCGCAGTCCCGGGCACCGTGTTCAGTGGTGATCTGCTGCCAGGGTTTCCTTTCAGCCCTGGCCACAGCATGCTTGCTGCTTGTTTCATGCAGCATTTCCTTAAGAGCCGGCGCGCATCACTTCCTGTGTTTTATGGGTTAGATCATGTGACCTCGCCAACCAATCCTAGTCCTCCTGCACATTCCCAGATGCCTCAGTGTCAAGGTCCTGGTGTCCAGCTAAGGTTCCTGATATCCGCTTGTGTTTCTGTGTTCCTGACTCATACTTGTGTTCCTGGACTCTGCTACCTGTTTGATCCCTGCCTGTTTGCCTTGACTCTCCTGTTGCCGATCCGGATTACCTGACCTGTACATGTGCCACCTGTCCTGACCTATTGCCTGTCTGACTTCACCTCTGCCTCATCCTTCGGTCCTGCACTGTTGCTCATGGTAACGACTCAGGCTGTACCTCTGGCACCTTTCTCAGGTACCTCCTGGTCCGCCTGGACCAGCTGCCTCGTGTGCATCTTCCTCCTCAAGAGGTAGCGACCTGGTGTTACCCCCGGGAAAGTCTATCCCCACCATCAGGGGTACTGTGAAGATCGAGGGGTTCACTTAGACAACGCCCTTAGAGGAGGTAGGACACCATCTTTGTGCATAATAGTAGAGAATTGCGGCACACAGTCTCTTTTATCTGCAGTTAATGATATTTATTGGTATTACATCACATAAAGTTCATGATCCAGTTATGTCATAGGATATTTACAGTGATCACATTCAATAGATATAGCGACCATCTTTGTGCATGAGTTGTGAGAGGCTGAGAGAGGAGGTTATATAAAAAAAGTAAGAGGCTGATGGGGAGATAGGATTGTCAATGGGGATATTAAAATCACTCAAAATAACAGCAAAAGCGATCCAGAAACTGGAGGGGGGGGGGGGGGGCTAATTTTGGCTAAATGTTGCCTGTAGCTAATAGCAGGAGAATAGAAACTGACAGCAGATGACTGAATTATTTGTGAGGTTGTTTCTTATGCTGCACCACGGAGGAAAATGGGTCAGGGTGTTGTACAGTTGTGTTCAAAATAATAGCAGTCAGACATCACTAACCTGATCAATCTCTGTTTTTGGTAGAAATTATATTTCTACATGGCAAATAATTTAGTAGCAGGTGTAGTAGAGTAATAGAAATCCAACAGACCCAACAGTCATGACATGCATGCTGCTAATTCTGTGTAATTGAATCACTAATTGAAAAGGGCATGTTCAAAATAATAGCAGTGTGGAGTTCAATGAGTGAGGTCGTTCATTCTTTGAAAAACAGGTGGCAATTGCCCTTATTTAAGGAAGGAAGGCAGCAATTGTTGTACATGCTGGTTAGAGTGCAGTTCTCTCTGAAATTCTGAGTTGATCGGAGAGGGGAAAACATATAAAGAAGTGCAGAAAATGATAGGCTTCTCAGCTAAAATGATCGCAAATGCTTTAAAATCGCAAGGAAGAAAGTGAAAAACTACCATTCAAATTGATAGAACAGCCAAAATTGCAAAGGTCTAAAGTTACCTGTGAGTACTGTTACAATTAGAAGACGCCTATGTGAAGGCAAGCTATCTGCAAGAAGCCCCCGCAAAGTCCCACTCCTGAAAAAAAAAGACATGTGCTGAAGAGGTTACAATTTGCCAAAGAGCACATTCACTGACCTAAAGAAACATTTTGTGGACTGACGAAAGTAAGATTGTTCTTTTTGGGTCTAGTGGCCGGAGACAGTTTGTCAGACGACCCCCAAACACTGAATTCAACCCACAGTACTCTGTGAAGAAAGTGAAACATGGTGGCTCAAGCATCATGATATGGGGATGTTTCTCATACTACAGTGTTGGGCCTATTTATCGCATACCAAGGATCATGGATCAGTTTGAATACATGAGAATACTTGAAGAGGTCATGCTGCCTTATGCTGAAGAGGAAATGCCCTTGAAATGGGTGTTCCAACAAGACAACGACCCCAAACACCCCATTAACAGGCAACATCTTGGTTCTAGACCAACAAGATTGATGTTATGGAGTGGTCAGCCCAATACCCGGTTATTAATCCAATAGAAAACTTGTGGGGTGACATAAAAAATGCAGTTTCTGAGGCAAAACCAAGAAATAGAGAAGAACTGTAGTTCAATCATCCTGGGCTGGAATACCTGTTCACAGGGGCCAGAAGTTGGTTGACTCCATGCAACACAGATGTCCAGCAGTTCTCAGAAACAGTGGTTATACAACTAAATGTTAGTTAAGCGATTCAAAGGAAAGCAAAATCTTCAAACATTTTTCAGTTTATATAGTGAATGTTTGAGTTTGTAAAGAAGAATACAAACACTGCTATTTTTTGAACAGTCTAATATTCACTTTTCTTAAATTTTTTAGAGGAACAACACAAATTTGATATATTTTTCTTGAGAAGGTTATTGGTTATTCTTCGGGCCCTCCAACCCCCTCTAATTTCACCACAGTGCCACCTTCCCCCAAAGAAACACACACAGCCACTGTTCGGAATAAATCGGCCACAGCAGCCATTTTATTAATAAATTCAAATATACACTCACCTAAAGAATTATTAGGAACACCATACCAATACGGTGTTGGACCCCCTTTTGCCTTCAGAACTGCCTTAATTCTACGTGGCATTGACAACAAGGTGCTGATAGCATTCTTTAGAAATGTTGGCCCATATTGATAGGATAGCATCTTGCAGTTGATGGAGATTTGAGGGATGCACATCCAGGGCACGAAGCTCCCGTTCCACCACATCCCAAAGTACAGTGAACTCATTGTCATGTTCAAGAAACCAATTTGAAATGATTCGAACTTTGTGACATGGTGCATTATCCTGCTGGAAGTAGCCATCAGAGGATGGATACATGTTCTCATTCTGTTTACGCCAAATTCGGACTCTACCATTTGAATGTCTCAACAGAAATCGAGACTCAGACCAGGCAACATTTTTCCAGTCTTCAACAGTTCAATTTTGGTGAGCTCGTGCAAATTGTAGCCTCTTTTTCCTATTTGTAGTGGAGATGAGTGGTACCCGGTGGGGTCTTCTGCTGTTGTAGCCCATCCGCCTCAAGGTTGTGCGTGTTGTGGCTACACAAATGCTTTGCTGCATACCTCGGTTGTAACGAGTGGTTATTTCAGTCAACGTTGCTCTTCTATCAGCTTGAATCAGTCGGCCCATTCTCCTCTGACCTCTAGCATCCACAAGGCATTTTTGCCCACAGGACTGCCGCATACTGGATGTTTTTCTCTTTTCACACCATTCTTTGTAAACCCTAGAAATGGTTGTGCGTGAAAATCCCAGTAACTGAGCAGATTGTGAAATACTCAGAACGGCCCGTCTGGCACCAACAACCATGCCACGCTCAAAATTGCTTAAATCACCTTTCTTTCCCATTCTGACATTCAGTTTGGAGTTCAGGAGATTGTCTTGACCAGGACCACATCCCTAAATGCATTGAAGCAACTGCCATGTGATTGGTTGACTAGATAATTGCATTAATGAGAAATAGAACAGGTGTTCCTAATAATTCTTTAGGTGAGTGTATAACATAAATAACGTTAATAACATTAAACCTGACGAGGGAGGTCGTAGAAATTTAACCTCCATAAACAACCACTATGGCGATTCCATCTTGCCTCTAGCCGTCTAACACCAGCTCGGAGACACCAACTGATGGACGCCTCTCCGAACCAACCAGGTGCTCCAACTATGAGTCCAGCCCCCATTGAGGCCCTCCCATTCACCCATACCATCCTGTACCACCAGCTTCTAGGACCTCCCACCGCCAACAACGCGCAGCTTGACTTTACCCCACTCAAGCTTGCGCATTCCTCCACAACCTCAACGCCCTCTCAATACCCCCTTGCAAACCCAGTGACCATAAATCAATGCCGACTGCGTTAAGGTGTACCCCATCCGTTCTCCAAAACCCACCACTGCCAGCCTCCAACTCAGGATGCCTCACTACCACTGCACCATTTCTTGCACAGAACCGCCCTATCGCCCTATTTAACTTAATCCTGCCTTATTTAACCGCTCCACCGATCCCGCCGTGACTTCCTCGGCACAATATCTGACCACACCATTATCAGGGCCGGGAAAAGGGACCACAAACGCAGAAGATCAAATTTAATGTATCTTATCAGTTCTCTACAGGGCCTAACTCCCAAATCATTGCCCCCAACATGTAATACTAGGATGTCGGGAGCCCGGTCCAAACGCGCATAACGATGCACTTCCTGCAACACAGAACCCCACAACTTACCTCTACGCCCGAGCCACCTGATTACCACGATGTCCCACTCAAACCCCAATTGCCGCCCGTTCGGCCGCACATCAGCTCTCAGCGCCCGCCAAAACACAAATGAATGACCTAAAATCCAAACAAGCACCACCGCGGTCCCTGAAACACAAAAACAAACAACACATATTAATCACAAAAACCCCTACCCCTCACATAACTCCCAACCTCACATATGATCTAAAACGGGCCGATTCCCACCTACAGATGTACCATGGTTAGCACTCCCACTGTTAACTCAAATTAACTCATTTCATTATCTTGAGACAAAAGCCATTGAAAAGCAATTGAAGGTGTTTGCTTAGATTAGATAACCAAACTCAGAAATCTCAGAAAAAAGTGCTAACCATGTTACATCGGTACCAATCCTTTTGATCACCTCGTCACTCATACCTAATCTAGACGCCTCCGTGGCCGCCCCGATCCGAAAGGAATGACCCGTAAAATCCCCAGAGTCCATTTCCAAAGCTCTCAAGCACTTTTTAAACACTGCATTCGGGACAAGAATGACCCATCCTCGTGTAAGAGAAGGGGGCCTCCCACAAAACTCGAACCCGACCTGTACTCTCTTAGGCACTTGACCGGACATAACAGGCACCCAAGAACCTCAAACAATGTAGCATTGCAACTCCTACCATCCCTGTCCGTTTTGGAAAACCGAATACGAACCACCACCCTGTCCATTGTAGCGGGATTAGCTCACAGGACCGCCGTCTCCTGGGATAGACGGGCGCTATAGGCACATAAAACACAGTCCAGTCCAAGCAAGTATGGTGCAACTGGCCTCAGCCAGTTTTATTGATTTTTGCAGAAAAAGAATTAAACAAAACAGTTCAAAACAAATGAAATACCTGGCCGTCTGGCCACTACTTCTAAACAGGCAGTAGTCCCTAACTACATGAAACTGAGCCTTGTGCCCAGCTCCATCAACAAAACACACTGTTGTTTTTCACTCACCCAGCAGGGTTCTTCCCAGGAGCAGAGAGATCAGCTAGTAAGCTGTTTGCCCTTTTATAGCACACTCAGGTTCCAAGGTGATTAGCCACAGTTAGGCTACTTTCACACTTGCGGCAGAGAGATCCGGCAAGCAGTTCCGTCGCCGGAACTGCCTGCCGGATCAGGCAAAATGTATGCTAACTGATGGCATTAGTAAGACTGATCAGGATCCTGATCAGTCTTAAAAATGCCTGATCAGTCGAAAAAATGCATTGAAATGCCGGATCCGTCTTTCCGGTGTCATCCGGCAAAAACGGATCCGGCATTTATTTTTTCACCTTTTTTTCAGTCTGCGCATGCGCATACCGGAAGGACGGATCCGGCATTCCGGTATTCTGAATGTCGGATCCGGCACTAATACATTCCTATGGGAAAAAATGCCTGATCCGGCATTCAGGCAAGTCTTCAGTTTTTTTAGCCGGAGATAAAACCGTAGCATGCTACGGTTTTCTCTTTTGCCTGATCAGTCAAAACGACTGAACTGAAGACATACTGATGCAAACTGAACGGATTACTCTCCATTCAGAATGCATGGGGACATACCTGATCAGTTCTTTTCCGGTATAGAGCCCCTGTGACGGAACTCTATGCCGGAAAAGAACAACGCAAGTGTGAAAGTAGCCTTACCCTGAATACCTGGAGTGGCTAATTGGAGCAGGGACCCACCCAACTCTCCCTGCTCCAAGCAGCCAGGCCCTTCTAACCAGGTTTTATAACAAAACCCTTGCAAAGAGAAAATCTAGTTTTCCTTGCTGTCAATTCCCTGGCTACTTTTTTAGAACGTATAGGAGAGGAACCTAGGTGAAATGTAGACTCCTTCTACCACTTTCCCCCTGGTCCTGTCACATATCCTCCCCCCCTGTTTCGACCTTGGGGTAGGAACAATCTGTGCCCTTAAACAGTACATCCTGGACAGGGCATCGGCGTTTCCAAGCTGACGCCCGGGCCTATGTTCAACTGTAAAACTATAATCTTGAAGAGACATGAACCATCGGGTCACTCGCCTGTTTTTCTCACGGTTTTGGCACATCCATCCATGGTCAGTTACCAGTTTGAATGTTCTCCCTACCAAATAATACCTGAGAGCTTCTATGGCCCACTTAACTGCCAAACACTCCTTTTCTACAATGGAGTATTTCTTTTCATGTTCATTTAACTTTTTACTCAAGTACACTACAGGATGCTCTTCCCCAGCCCTTTCTTGCGACAACACAGCCCCTATACCAACATCCGAGGCATCTGTTTGCACAATGAACTCCTTTTTAAAATCTGGTGTGACTAACACTGGGTGGGCACATAGAGCCTGCTTCAGGTTCTGAAAGGCCTGTTCCGCTTCTGTGGTCCATTTGACTATGGTTGAATCCTTCCCTTTTGTAAGGTCTGTTAAAGGGCTCGCAATGCTGGCAAAATTTTCAATAAAACGCCTATAATAACCAGTTAAACCTAGGAATGCTCTGACTTGTTTTTTGTTCAAAGGCCTTGACCAGCTCTGGATGGCTTCCACTTTGTTTATTTGAGGTTTTATAACTCCTCGCCCAATCATGTACCCCAAGTACTTTGCCTCTTCTTGCCCAATGGCACATTTTTTTGGATTCGCTGTCAACCCTGCTTCCCTAATAGAATTCAGGACGGCTTCTACCCTGGGTAGATGACTTTCCCAATCCGTGCTATGGATTATCACATCGTCTAAATAGGCAGCTGCGTATCTACAATGTGGTCTTAAAATTTTGTCCATCATCCTCTGAAATGTGGCCGGGGCCCCATGCAAACCAAAGGGAAGGACTACATACTGAAAATGGCCATCAGGGACACTAAAAGCAGTTTTTTCTTTGGCCCCCTCAGTCAACGGTACTTGCCAGTAACCTTTTGTAAGATCTAATGTGGTAAAGAACCTAGCATTACCAAGCCTATCAATCAGCTCATCCACTCGAGGCATTGGGTAAGCATCAAACTTTGAGACAGTGTTCAGTTTCCTGAAGTCATTACAGAAACGTATGGTGCCATCAGGTTTGGGAACCAAGACTATAGGACTAGACCAGTCACTATGGGACTCCTCTATAACCCCTAACTGAAGCATTGTTTGGACTTCTTGGGAGACAGCTTTACGTCTAGCCTCAGGTATTCTATAAGGCTTTTGGTTGACTCTGACCCCTGCTTCGGTTACAATATCATGTTTAATTATATCTGTTCGACCAGGTAGCTCAGAAAATACATCTTTATTTTTCTGTACAAACTCCTTTGTCTCTTGGGTTTGAGATCCCGACAAAGTGTCTGCAATTTTTACCTCTGGTATCTCAACGCTACATTCCTTTTTCCCACTGCTGTAAGCTGCTAACACCTCTCGGTCCTTCCAGGGTTTGATTAGGTTCACATGATAAATTTGGTAGGGCTTACGTCTACCTGGTTGGTGAACCCGGTAATTCACCTCTCCGACCTTCTCAACTATTTCCTAAGGTCCTTGCCATTTGGCCAAAAATTTACTTTCTACTGTGGGGACAAGGATTAATACCCTATCCCCAGGGTTGAAGTTTCTTACTTTAGCCGACCTGTTGTAAACCCGGGACTGACTCTCCTGGGCCTGCAGCAAGTGTTCTTTTACAATGGGCATTACTTTTCGAATCCTTTCCTGCATTTGGGACAAGTGTTCAATCACACTTTTGTAGGGTGTAGCCTCACTCTCCCAGGTCTCTTTGGCAATATCCAAAAGACCCCGAGGGTGCCGACCATACACTAACTCGAACTGAGAAAATCCGGTAGATGCTTGAGGCACCTCCCGTACAGAAAACATAAGATATGGTAAAAGACAATCCCAGTCTTTCCCATCCTGTGCCACCACTTTTCTGAGCATCCCTTTTAAGGTTTTGTTGAACCTTTCGACTAATCCATCCGTTTGGGGGTGATAAACTGAGGTACGCAAGTGAGTTATTTTCAACAGTTTACACAACTCTTTTGTAACCTTTGACATAAAGGGCGTCCCCTGGTCAGTGAGTACTTCTTTAGGTATGCCCACTCTAGTAAACATCTGGAACAACTCCTTGGCTATCACTTTTGCAGAGGTTTTCCTTAGAGGTATTGCTTCAGGATAGCGGGTAGCATAATCAAGGACAACCAAAATGTATTGGTGACCTCTGGCAGACTTAACAAGAGGTCCCACCAAATCCATTGCAATCCTCTCAAAGGGAGTTTCAATAATCGGGAGTGGCACTAACGGACTCCTAAAGGTCGCTACCGGGTTGTGTAATTGACACTCTGGGCATGAATCACAGTATTCTTTTATCTCTTTATGTACCCCGGGCCAATAAAACCTCTGCAAAATCCGGTCTTTGGTTTTTCCATAAGCCAAGTGCCCTCCTAGCACATGTGAATGGGCTAGATCCATCACCTTTTGGCGATGCGATTTTGGGACCACAAGTTGCTCCACAACTTGTCCATTTTGCTCATCAACTCTATATAAGAGTTCATTCTCTATAGAAAAATGGGGAAATATTTTCTCTACCCCAGTATCTTGAGGTACCCCATTGACCACTTTCACATTTTGCCATGCGTGGGTTAATGTAGGGTCCCTGAGTTGAGCTGTCCCAAAGTTATCATTGGAGACTGGCAAGTCAGGGAGACCAATTTCCGGGACATCATCAGTATCACCTGCAAGCACTGCTAAGGGAAAATTCTCGTTTTCAATCTGGGTCACCCCTACTGTTTGCACATTTTCAGTCTCAGCCAGGGGAATGGGATCTACAGCAGACCCACTTAAACACTTATCAAGCATATTCCACATTTTCCAAAACAGAGGAAAATCACACCCCACAATGACAGTATGCAACAGACTGTTTACAACCCCCACTTCATGGGTTACTTTCCCGCACGGGGTTTCAAAAGAGACTATAGCAGTGGGGTACTCTTTTGTATCCCCATGTATGCAGATTACCCCCATCTGTCTCTTTTGCAGCTTCCTAGTGTCCACCAGGCTGCCATGCACAAGAGTCACTAGACTACCAGAGTCCAACAGAGCTTGAACGGAGTGTCCTTCAATCACCAAGCTGCAAGTTTGTCGCTCCATATCTGGGGTCGGCAAGGCAGAGTAGGCAGGTCCCGCAAACAATGACCTCCTCCGCCCACTGTCACACTCCATAGGCTCATCAGCCAAAGGACAGTTGGCAGCCACGTGGCCCAGTCCTTGACATCGCCAGCAAACAATATTTTTGATCGCCCAAGGCTGTCTAGGGCTAACTGGCTTAAGAGGTCTGGCTAATAGGTCAGTCTCAGTTCCTACTTTACGGCCCTCCCTCGCCCCCTTTAGATTAGGAACAGTCTTACCGCGATCAGTAGACTTCTGGCTCCCTGGGGCCGGCCAAGTAGGAGAGAGGTCTTGGAGATACTCCTCTGTGTTCAGATACCGCTCCACTAGGGCAACGAGTTGATCCACATCCCTGGGGTCCGCTTGTCCCACACAGCGCTGTATCCGAACTGGTAGAGCACGAACAAACCGGTCCAGGACCACTCTTTCCACCACCTGAGTGGCTGTAGATACCTCTGGCTGTAGCCATTTTTTAGCCAGGTGAAAAAGATCATACATTTGCGACCTCGCTGGTTTATCCAATTGGAAAGTCCAGTTGTGCACTCGCTGGGCTCTGACCGCAGATGTTACACCCAAGCGAGCGAGAATTTCTGCTTTCAGTTTTGGGTACTGTCTGGCATCCTGCTCACTCAAATCATAGTAGGCTTTCTGTGGCTCCCCACTCAGAAAAGGAGCAAGGGTGTCTACCCACTGTTCGGCTGGGAGTTTCTCTCTTTCAGCGGCTCTTTCAAAAATGGTGAGGTAGGTCTCCACATCATCCCCTGCTACCATTTTTTGAAGGGAAGCTTGCACTCTCCTCCCCACAGAGATGGATTCCTCCTGGACATGGGGCCTTTCAGCCAGCACCGCTATCTGCTCCACCAGACTTTTATTAAGCGATTGCTGTTCTCTGAAACCAGCTTGCGTAGTCTCCATGAACAACCGATTGGTTTCCTGCTGGTTAGCATTCGCCTTTTGGAGCTGTATGTTAGCCTGGATCAGCTGTTTCAGCACTTCCTCCATATCTGCACTGTTTGTTTTTTTCAGAACAGCAGACTTAACCCAGGACATAAAACTTGCTGGATTTTTGTGCCAGCGCAGCCTCCACCATATGTAGCGGGATTAGCTCACAGGACCGCCGTCTCCTGGGATAGACGGGCGCTATAGGCACATAAAACACAGTCCAGTCCAAGCAAGTATGGTGCAACTGGCCTCAGCCAGTTTTATTGATTTTTGCAGAAAAAGAATTAAACAAAACAGTTCAAAACAAATGAAATACCTGGCCGTCTGGCCACTACTTCTAAACAGGCAGTAGTCCCTAACTACATGAAACTGAGCCTTGTGCCCAGCTCCATCAACAAAACACACTGTTGTTTTTCACTCACCCAGCAGGGTTCTTCCCAGGAGCAGAGAGATCAGCTAGTGAGCTGTTTGCCCTTTTATAGCACACTCAGGTTCCAAGGTGATTAGCCACAGTTACCCTGAATACCTGGAGTGGCTAATTGGAGCAGGGACCCACCCAACTCTCCCTGCTCCAAGCAGCCAGGCCCTTCTAACCAGGTTTTATAACAAAACCCTTGCAAAGAGAAAACCTAGTTTTCCTTGCTGTCAATTCCCTGGCTGCTTTTTTAGAACGTATAGGACAGGAACCTAGGTGAAATGTAGACTCCTTCTACCACTTTCCCCCTGGTCCTGTCACACCATGTATAGATCAACATCATCCCCATATAATCCACCCCACACCGCACACTTTTGCTAACTAATTCCCCCAAGCGAAATGCTCCGAAAAAAGCCTGTGAAAATGCTAATCTAAACAACTGCCCCTCGCTGGGTGACCGACACACCAAAACCGCCTGAACACCAAAGCGTAACAACAAAGAAAAAGACACTGGCCGCCTAGAATCCACTGTCCGCCTAACCCGCCTGCACCCCTTCAACACTTGCCTGACCAAGAATGCCTTATTAACATCCTGCAATCCCCGCAATTTAAAACGAAACGCCAAACCCGCCATGCAACTATTTATCTGCGCTACCGACCAACCCTTTTCTTCAACATTCCCAATGAATAACAACAAAGGTATCTCACCAGAATCCACTCCCACCTCCAACTCCCCACACCACTGTTCCCAACTACGCCACACCCTATCGTAAGCCCACCATGTCCCCTGACTCAAAGAGTTCCTCAAAAGTCCCGCTACCGTACCTCCAAGAGCTCCCACAGAGACTCCGGACACACCAACCCTTCTGCATTCACTTCTGGGGCCAGCTGATGAAAACGATCCCACTGCAAACGAGAAAGTGCATCAGCAATGCCATTGGAAATCCCCGGCACATGGACAGCCACAATCCAAGCGTTAAGCGACAAACAACGTAAAACTAAATGCTGCAATAAATGAACTACCGGTTGGCGAAGATGCCATCAAACCATTAATCGCCTGCACCACCCCAGGATTGTCACAATGAAAACAAACTTTTTTTTTTCTGAACTCACTACCTCAAAGCGTCGTCGCCAACACTATCGGAAACCGTTCTAGCAGTGCCACATTCCGCACCCAACCCCTCACAATCCAAGACTCCGGCCATCTCCCCGCGCACCACTGCCCCTGACACTATGCCCTAAAACCAGCCCCCTTGCTGCATCTGTAAACAATTTCGAAATCAAAATTGTCGACCACAGCACCCATCACCAACGCCCTGCCGTTAAATTGCTGTAAAAACCCATCCCACACCGCCAAATCCCCTTTCAACTCCTGACCCAGCCTGAGAAAATGATATGGAGCAACAACCCCTCCCATGGCCGACGCTAACCGCCTACAAAAAATACGGCCCATAGGAATAATCAAACAAGCAAAATTTGATTTCCTCAGAAGGAACTGTAAGTCTCTCAAACGTATTTTCTTCGCCCGCAACGCTTTTGCCACCACTACCCTCAGATCCTGCAACTTGTCTTCTGGCAAACGACACTCCATCTTAACCGTGTCTATAACTATACCTAAAAAAACTCAACTCAGTCATAGGACCCACCGTCTTACCCTCCGCCAAAGGCACCCTGAACAATTTAAAAAGCGACTGCAAAGTAGACAACAAGAACGTACAAACGCGCAAATCCGCCGGACCTAAACAAAGAAAATCATCAAGGTAATGAATAATAGAGGAACAACCTGACACATCCTCCACCACCCATTCCAAGAAGGAACTGAACATGACACAGAGCACCCCATCGGCAAACACCTATTAACAAAATACCCGCTATCCCAAAAACAACCTAACAAATGCAAACTCTCCGGATGAATCGGTAAATGCCGTAATGTCGACTTAATGTCAGTCTTTGCCAACTGGGTTCCTGGACCTAATTTTCACACCCACTCGACAGCCGCATCAAAGGAGGTATAGACCACCGAACAAAGCTCAGGATTTATACCTTCATCGACCGACGCACCTTTTGGAAACGATAAATGGTGAATGAGCCAAAATTTATTTGCCTCCTTCTTGGGAACCACCCCCAACGGGGAAACCCGTAAATTCGCTAACGGCAGCTCCAAAAAAGGCCCATCCATCCTCCCCAACGACACCTCCTTTGCAAACTTATCCGTCACCACCTCCAGGTGCTCTAACACAGAAAGCAGATTTTTTTTCTCACCTCCCCCACCGGCAACGGGTTAGATGGAATACGAAAACCCTCCGAAAAACCCATTTCCAAAAACACCGCCGCCTCCTGTTTTGGATATTTATTTAGATACCCCAACATCTCTTCCACCCAAACTGGGCTCCGCCCCTTTTGCAACGTTCTCCCCTTTCTGCCTGCCGCCCCTAAAACACTGGCTAGCCCCATGACCGCCCCCACAGGATGAACACTCATGTTTAAACTTACATTTCTGCCAGAACTTGCAGCTCCCCTCGTTAAACAGGAAGCACAGGCCCTTGGCCGATGCAGCCGCAAAACCTGACTGCCCTGCTCCCCCTGTTTCGCCCCGAAAGGACTGCCCCGGCCTTCCCGGCGCAGTCACCCTCATCCACAACTTACTTGTAAGACAAAAGTAATCACGGACCCGCCGAGCCATCGTCTGGCTTTTCAGCAGAAACACAATGGCTACAATGTCAATTGGGTTATCCCTCAGCTGAGGTGAGGGGATGTGTGGCATACAACTTTTGTTCGTGAAACTAGCATAGGAATGCCATCAGTCTTGTAGAGTGTAAAATTGACACAGGAACCCAGTCTTTGATATACCGAAGTGGCTAGGTTTGCCACAGCCTGATTACCGCCTGCCCTGACCCTGATCTACGTTTATGGACTTTGCCTGACTAAGCTTTTGTCTGATCAGCCTCTGGCCTCCCAGCATCCACTGGGTGTATTGTGTCACCTGGAGGTCAGTCCAGTGGGTTAACACTCTGGTCCCGATTCCCTCGTGTTCCAATTCCCATCTGAGGTAGCACCTGGTACACCCCTCGGGAAAGTCGTCACCATCAGAGGTATCATGTGAAGAATGAGGGGTGTGCTTAGACATCGTCCCCAGGGGGAGTTGGTCATGTGGGGCAGCGGTTTCTCACCCGCTGGTCATAACAGCTACCTCTTGAGGAAGAATGGCACACGAGGCAGTTGGTCCAGGCGAACCAGGGAGGGAGTACCAGTGCAAGGTACTGTCGTAGTCAGCACGCCGAGTCATAAACAGGAGCAACAGTACAGGCCTGAAGGATGAGGCAGCGGCCAAGTCAAACAAGCAATGGGTCAGGGCAGGCAGAACAGGTCAGACAATCCAGGTCAACAGGAGAGTTGAGGCAAGCATCAAACAGGTAGTGGAGTCCAGAAACAAGCATGAATCGGGTATACAGGAACACAAGCATAAATAACAGCAATCTTTGGAGGGCACAAGAACCTTGACGCTCAGGCATCTGGGAAGGGGGCTGGAACACACTTATAGGTGCAGGAGGGCTACGATTGGTCAGCATAGTCACATGTGCTAAACCCACAAATCAGAAGAAGTGAAGTGCGCTGGCCGTAAGGAAGTGCTACAGAGAAAAAGTTGGAAGCATGCTGTGCCCAGGGCTGTAAGGAAACCGTGATGTGGATTCCAGGGCGGATAATGGCTGCAAGGACAGATCCCAGGACTGCGGAGGTGAATGGGGAAACATCGGCAGCAGATCACCGCCGAACATGGAGCCCGGGATCGCAGCGGAACATCGGCGGACAGCAACCGCTGTAGCTAAAAATACTGTATGTTATACTGCTTTTACATGTTACATGATTGTATCGCTGCGCTGGGATCCTAGGATCTAATCCAACCAAGGACAACATCTGCATGGAGTTTGTATGTTCTCTGGGTACTCTGGTTTTCCTCCCTCAGGCACACTGATATGGACCTTAGATTGTGAGCCCCATTGGGGACAGCTTGATGCTCATGTCTGTAAAGTGTAGCGCTATATAAGTGCATAAAATAAATAAATTGCACTGTACACTAGTGGTAGTAAAAGGATAATGGACAGAGCTGAACTGAGTCAGAGGTCACATCACCTGTGACCTCATGCTAGTGAACAAGCTCCCCATAGTAAATAAACAGATCTGCCTGAGAAGACAAGAGTAGAGGCTCAGGATCAGAAGAAGGGGAGGGAGAACTGGGAGATGCCTTATCTGAGATTACAGTAACCTGTTGCCTCCTGTGAGAAACTTGTAACCGTCAAGTTTGTTGCCCATGAGTCCAGTAAAAATCTGTTGTTGAAATGTAACTGTGCCCGACTGCTTCCCTCCACCATTATTTAGTGGGAAACCATGTATACAGGTCTAAAAGATCTTCCATAAGAACTGACCACCTTACAAACTAGAAGGCCATCTCCACAGTCTATCATAAACATTTCAAGCTTAGGCTAATATGAACAATATAATTTCACAAATATGAGATAATTAATATTTCTAGAATATGGATAAAACCACCAACGAACTGGTCTTCTGACAATAGTGCGTGCGATGAAGATTCCCAGGAGGGCCTCTTGTCATTATATAAAATTGCTTCATTTCTGTAATTGGAAACAACACATCTGCTCTTCAGCATCACAGGTCATGTCAGGTAAGACACAGCAGGGTTTACATGAAATTCCTACACCCAGATATCATCAGCTTTTCATTCCAAGAAGTCAACCTGGATATGGACAGATCTGATGGTCATCTATGACGAATGACTACAAACTATTATCATTTGTAATATTCTGTACCTCACTGTATTTTGTGTAAAATACAGCAAACCTATTGACGCTGCTTCCATAGTATCTTCTTTTTTTAACCATAGGACAAACTGTGTAGCTCCCCTGCAGCATGTGACCTGTTCATTATTTTCTATTGATCCCTCAATCTGCTGGTAGCTAGTTTAGGAGCTGTGAGAGACATGACACTGGGTTGCTGGTCCTGAGTGACTGCTGAATGATGTGCAGAGGACAGGCGTTAAGTGGCTCTTACTAGAAGAGTAGGTGCTCAATTTCTCAGGTTCCTTCGTCTCCGACCTTCTGCAATTCTATACTTGGTGCAGGTGTAGTTACGATTGCAGGGTAGTAGCTGTAGGTTATCGATTATTTGGAGTAAAATAACCTTATTTAGGAGCTGTCTGCAGAATCATGAAGACTGGTAATTCACCAGTCACCATGTACTTAGAATGGCAGGTGAGTAGTAATGACACTATCAGAGAACACAGCACCAGCGATCAAACACATGGCTCCATCTTCAATGGTCTGGATGATGAGAGAGGTGCACAGCTAATCACAATAAGCTGGCAGACAGTGTTACATACAGGGTTAAAAATGACTATGGTACAGAGCAGTTTGTCTATGGGGGCATCTCCCCACCAATGTCTACCACATGTCGCTCTGCCCTAAAGCTCCTAGCCCCCAGTCACTACCACCACAGACATGCCACATTCCATGAGTTAGTAGTATTGGGACCACAATGGGAGAAAACGGTTTTCAGAGGCGCTAATTCGTGACCAACAGGTAGAGTATGAATGAGACTGAGAGTTACAGGTATCACAAGTGTGGGGAATTACTCTGGTAGACAGGGGTGCGGGTGCAGTATAGAGGCAAATGGAGTCCAGGCAATAAAGAAAAAAGAGCATTTATTTCTCAGTTGCTCAAACAGAAAAAACAGAACAGTCACTTGGTGTTAATTCACACACAAAATAACAGTGAGCTTCACCTGGCTCCTTTATTGGAATGAGTCCTGTCCTGGCCGATCGCACAGCCATATAAAGATTTCCCTCAGGATGCTGTACGCCTGTGTCGGGGTCCAGGCCTCAGCTCCCCACACTGCAAACAACCACCCAGGCTCACAGTGACTTCCTTCCTTCTCCTCCCAGCTGAAGTTGCTGCCTGGGAATTGAAATCCCAGTTCCAAAACCTGGTCCTAGAATGTGGGGAGTAGACACCCGCCCAACTCTTTACCTAATCCCAATAAAAGCCGGCCCGGATTTGGCTTTGCAGCCACACTAAGTATTAAAGGTGTCAACAGCTTCTGCTGTTAACACATAAAATCCGGCTCTTACCTCAACGAGGCCAGGAATCTCGGTGACACGTATCTGCCATCCATTACGATACCCTGCACCTTACCACATACCCCCCCCCCCCCTTTGTTCAACCCTGAGGGGGTGGACACATGAAAAACAGTGAACCCGGTAGAGGGCATTCCCCTCTTTGGCCTGGCTCATCCACTTGAGAGGGGAGTGGTCAGTCACCAGGCGGAAGCTTCTGCCCAACAGATAGTAACGGAGAGCCTCGAGTGCCCATTTGATGGCGAGGCACTCCCTCTCCACTATACTATACCTGGTCTCGGCAGGGGTGAGTTTACGGCTGAGAAAGACAACGGGATGCTCCTCCCCGTTGACTTCCTGAGACAGTACAGCCCCAAGGCCAACCTCAGAGGCGTCGGTCTGAACCATGAACTCCTTCTTGAAATCGGGGGTTACCAAAACCGGGGACCCACACAGGGCCGACTTCAAAGAGGAGAAAGCCTTTTCTGTCTGTTCATTCCAGTGGACTGTCCCTGACTTACGCCCCTTTAATAACCCTGTCAGTGGCGCAGCTATTGTGGCAAAGTGGGGCACAAACCTCATGTAATATCCCACAATTCCCAGGAACAATTTTACCTGCCGAGTAGTGATGGGCCGGGGCCAATTTCTGATTGCCTCAATTTTGTGTACCTGAGGTTTTATAACTCCACGACCAATTACATATCCCAGGTACTTGGCCTCCTCTAACCCTACTGCGCATTTTTTTGGATTCGCGGTTAAGCCTGCCTTCCTAAGGGAGTCCACTACAGCCTGCACCTTAGGTAAATGAATGACTCTCCCAGTCGGTACTGTGGACGAGGATATCGTCCAAGTAGGCCAAGGCGTACTCACGATAGGGTCGCAGCACAATATCCATTAACCTTTGGAAAGTGGCGGGGGCTCCATGCAGACCAAAGGGTAACACCTTATACTGATACAGGCCTTGCGGTGTAACAAAAGCCGTTTTTTCTTTGGCAGACTCCGTTAAGGGTACCTGCCAGTACCCTTTGGTGAGGTCTAGCACAGAAAAATACCGGGCTTGTCCTAATCTCTCAATCATCTCATCCACACGGGGCATAGGGTACGCGTCAAATTTGGAGACTTAATTTAACTGTGCAGTTCGGGTTCGCTCAACACTAATGGTGGCCACTCATGAAATGCCATGCAATACAGTTTGCAGGAGTGGAAGCGGCTCTTATAAAATGTCTTTTCATTCTGTCCTACATAGGGGGTCACAAGCAAACAGTCCAAAATCTGACTATACGTTTTCTGATACTCCAGCTCAAGTAAATGGGGCTGTTTTTGGAACTTAACAACCATGTTTTTCTAATCCTGGCCTAATGGCCATGCCAATAATATAGTATTGAAGAAGTCTTGAGTTACTTTCATCCTGTTCCTCTTATTTTTAGGCTGGCAGGAGGCTACGATGGGGGCTACATTCAAAGATGGATCTTTAAGTGCTAGGTCTGCCATTGCAGGCAGATAAATGGGGGAGGGCTCCTGTTGCAGCCAGTTGTCTTACAGGAAAAGCTAAGCCTGAAACCAGATCTGAGTTGTAGGCCTCATGGATACGGCCGTTGTCCGGCCGTGGCCGTATTGCGGCCAGCAAACAGCGGGTCAGCAATATGCGGGCAACGGCCATGTGCTCCTCACATCACCGATGCGGACTCATTCACTTGAACTGGTCCGCAATCCGGAGCTGCGGTGCGAAACGGAGGCACAGAAGCACTACGGAGTGCTTCCGTGGTGTTTCTGTCCATGCCACCGCACCGCAAAAAAATAGAACATGTTTTTTTACAGTGCGGATGGATCATGGACCCATCCAAGTTGAAAGGGTCTAGATCCGTCCCGGCCATCGCACGGATGTTGCCCGTGCACTGGGACTGCAAATTGCGGTCCGCAATGCACGGAATGGCCACACAATGGCCGTGTGCATGAGGCCTTATGAGGAGGAAGATAAAATGGTTTATTTCTTTTAGTTTTCCTCTGTCTTCTGCTCTCTAGGAAATGGAAAAGAGAAATCAATCAACAATTACAGAATTTCTCCTCTTGGGATTTGGAAACCTCCACAACTTCAAGATTTTAGTTTTTACTTTGTGTTTGATCATCCACATCATGGCTTTGACAGCAAATTATCTGGTAATTGTCCTGGTTGGGGTCACAAAGAGCCTCCATTCCCCCATGTACTTCTTCCTCAGCCAGTTGTCCTTGTCGGAGATTCTGTTCACAAGTAACATTGTGCCCAACATGTTATGGCTGATACTGAAGGGAGGAGGAAAAGTATCAGTTATCCGGTGTTTATTCAAGTTCTACTTATTGAGTGTTCTAACGGTTGCTCAGTGCTTTCTATTGGCAGCTATGTCCTTTGATCGGCATGTGGCCATCTGTAGACCATTACACTATGCAACCATTATGACCTTCACACATCAGCTTCAGATGATCATCTCCTGCTGGTTGTTAGGTTTCACCTTGGCCCTTTTTGTATACATTTTCTTGAGCAAGCTAAATTTTTGTGGCCTGGACACCATCAATCACTTCTACTGTGACATTGCTCCTGTTCTGCAATTGTCCTGCTCCAGTACTTCTTCTGTAGAACTAGTCCTTGCTCTGATAGCATTTCCCGTCCTTTTATTACCATTCATGTTTATCATAGTCACCTACATTTCCATCATTCAGACCATCCTCAGAATTCCCTCCAGCACTGGAAGACACAAAGCCTTCTCCACCTGCAGCTCCCACCTTATCATTGTGTGCATGTACTACGGGACACTGTCATCCATTTATATCTTCCCACCAAGAGATAATTCCATAAATCTGAACAAAGGTCTATCTGTTCTATACACACTGGTGACTCCATTGTTTAACCCTTTAATCTACTGCTTGAGAAACCAGGATATTAGAGGCGCCATTTTCAAATACATTCAATATTTAAAGCTGCGTAAAGCAATGGACACCTAGGGACATGAGTCCATAGTCCCGCTCTTACTGTAGAGAACCCTTTCCCATATTATTCTCTGAAGTACCTTACTCCACATGTCATGAACATTCCACCACTAAGGCATATTTTTTCATGGGCTGTGCAAGCTTAATATTTTGAACCCTGCCCAGATCTCTTATGTCTTTTTTACATGGTGGAGCTTAAAAGTGAATCCTGTATTTTGAGATGGCCCAGAAGCGGGTGAATGGACACATGAATTTGCTGCAGAAAATTTCTGCAACTAAAAATCAGCTTCATGTATGTGAATGGGGTTGCTTCTGCTCATGGATTTCTGCAAAGTAAGTCCCATTCAGATAAGCGGAAGAGTCACAGGAACTTTTGACTGAATTCACCTTTAAGCATCTATTGACAGTCTACATCGGAGGTTGGCTTCATCAGTGAAATTTCAAAGATCCGAGCAGCACTGCTCTTATGGAAGTAACACAATATGAAGGTTGACTGAAAGAAGGAGGATAGCCAAGAATCTGTAGGGAGAGGTTCTACAATGGGCGATGGTCAAAGTAATGATGGGTCTGGGGATTCGAGGTCTATGGGAAAGTAAGAGATCATGCTTATCTAGATCGTAAAGAATAACATTACATATATTCAAAGGTCAAAATTTCCACTAACAAAAGCAAAGAGCATAGTCCTCCTCAGGGACCCTGCACTGCCCCTTTGTTTTTGAACCTAAGGACTAGTTCCTACATCAGTGATTTGGTCAATGTTTTCCATTAGTTATTGTGAGCCAAAACCAAGTGAGGGTCCAGAACAAAGAACAGGTCCAAATCTTTACATTATACCTTATCTCTGTGTCGTCACCACTCCTGGTTTTGGTTCACAATCGCTGATGGAAATCAATGTCCAAATCACTAAAGTGTTTACTTGGCCTAAGGTTCAAGAACAAAGGGGCAGTACCGGGACCTTGAGGAGGACTATGCCCCTTGCATTTGTTGACCACAAACGTCATACAGCCACTTACCACATGGTTTGCCACTCTCTTGGACAGCACACCCATCTTCTGAAATATTCAGTGTTCAGCAAGCACCTGAGGAGGCAGTGAAGTGAGTTACATGGAGGGGATCCGTGTGGGATATGCAATACCCCAGACCTTAGGGTATCTGCAATGGTTATGTTATAAATTGTTATAGTAAGTACACCAGTAGATGGGGTATGGATGGTGTGGTTGGCAGGGACATGGTTAACCACCCTGTTTGTCCCCTCTAGGTAGCAGTGGGCTGGTCGGGCTTCCTGCCATGATGGGGAGTTCTAGCCAGGACAGCGAGGAGGGTCTTAGGGATCATCAAGAGATCCAATTCTCCTAGGAGACCACTAGTCTAGAGAGACTGCAAGAGCACCAGGATAACTGAAAAGCTTCAGCAGAGAGACCAGTGCAGCGTCCCACATATGTGTGTGTAAAAGGGACACTTTAAACATCTGCCTATTTATGAATTTATTTTCATTGTATGGTATTTCCTATTATCACATAATATATATGGTTGGAGTGTGCTAGCTTAGAGGAGAGTTAACAGGAAGTGAAGTCAGTTAGTACAGAGTGGATTGTAGAGAGGAGAAGCAAGTGTATGGAGAGAAACAGGCATCGTCCACCATGTAGTCCGCTATTTCTACCCCTTTGTCATGGCCAGGCTAAGGGAGTACAGCGAACATTTATCTACAGCAGCCAAGCACCAGACAGTAAGTCTATGTCTAAATATGAAGCAAGCCTACTGAGGGTTACAGCTGAATCCAGCCGATGGACCTCACCAGCACAAGTGCCTGAGAACAACTTTCCAAGAATGGATAATTAGTGCGCAGAATTGTCCTTATTCACTCAAAGCCTTCTGGGATATAGTGGAAACCTAAAAACCTGATTACTTCAGGAGAGCATCCTGTAGCAGAAGACTGATGTCTGCCACGAGGGAAAATACCCTTATTGGATAGCTCAAGATAAGTAGAAAACAGCATATTTAGTACCAGAGTGCTATAGTTGGGACTTAAAGAGGACCTTTCACCGGAGACTTAGGGCACTTGGTTATAGTAGGTGGAGTCTGCCCTTGTTCTGCTGGGCGTCTCCTTCTCTTAGGCTGTAGCGCTGGCCAATCGCAGCGCAGAGCTCACAGCCTAGGAGGTTTTTTCTCCCAGGCTGTGAGCTCTGCGATGCGATTGGCCAGCGCTACAGCCTAGGAGAAGGAGATGTGTAGTGTCCCACTAGGTGAAGGTGGGCACTGCACAAAAGGGGTTAATGTGTCTGAATTGTATTTAATGTCATGTGTATGCATTTTCCCTATGTTAACTGGGTGTCAGGCCTATTAGGGTGTAGTTTAGCCTCCCAGACGTTAGAGGGAGCTAGAGAGCCCTAGATATATATAGGAAGGCCCAGGCAGGGGAGAGTTAGTTCATTCCAGGGGACTAGAGGAGTTACTTCGTCCACCTGAAGCTCCTGAGGCTAGAATTAGCTCAGTAGAGACACCCCAGTCGCAGGACAGAACCTCCTGGGAGAAACCACAGCCCTGCAGCAATAAAGCAAGTATACTACAGGCAAAGATAAGTAACCCTGATAGGCAGATGCTTTAGGAAGAAAAGCAAGGATTTAATACGAGAGGAAGATATATATATACCAAGGATTTAAGCCACCATTTAGGCATCCGGGCCTTGGGATTGAAACCAGACAGGAGTTCTAGAAAGGAACAGTGTACGCTATTTCTGAGGAAAGGTACAACCTGATTCTGAGTGCATTGTGGATTTACCCTCTGAGTATCTTGCATAATTAATACCTGCCATCTTGTGGAGTAAGCCTGCTTGTAAAGCTGTAATCTAAAGGACTGTGTTACCATCTATATGTACAAAGTTGGACTGTTCAGTAAAGCAACGTTTGGTTCACTATACCACCTGTGCACCTCAATTATTCCAACTATAAATCGGTGTGCCACCGTCACAGGCACTGGCGTCACGAATCCAAAAGGGACCTTGCCCCAGGCACTTAAAATACTTGTAACATCCAGGGCACCTCACACAACATCAGGCCTGGTCCCCACATACCGAGTGTGCCCCAGAGGAACTGTGTCTACCTCTCTTTCACTGCTGCATGCCTGCCCAGGGTTCTCCAAATACAGTGAGCAACCCTCGAATGCCCGTAACCTCGACCTCACTTCGCTATACCCTGCAGGTCTGGCGTGCTGCATAAATTGGCGTCACGAACAGGATTTACGGAACATTCCTGCGCCATTGCGGATATACAACGGTGTGCTAAAAATTGCCTTAAAAGTGACAAAGCCCTATTGTTTTATTCAAAATTGCCAAGGAACTGAAAAATTTGCGGTGTGAAGATAGTATTTTCTGGACTGTGTGCTGCTTGTTTAAGCCACCGCTTGCTGTCAGTGAATAGACAGCCATTTTGCCACTTAAACCTGAGGTGGATTGCAAGTGCACCCGGTGAACTGTTTGGCGCGAAAAAGAGGACTTTGGCGCCAAAAGAACCAGGCGGAGTCATCACCCAGCCGGCGAGAAGGAAGAACACCGCCCTGTCTGGAGAAAAAGGTGCCGCCTACCTGAGTCCCGGAGCTACGAGAGGCCGCGCCCACCTGCTGACGCGGTACGCAAGACGTCCGACGCCCGTAGCCACGCATCTCGCGAGACTTGGAGCGAGCACCACCGGAGTGAGTACCAACGTAGAACTGTTGTCGGCTCTTCTATTTACCTTACCGGAACGTTCTCGACCCCTGCCAGGGCACCAGAGGGACTCCCGTTAGTGACCAAAGGCTTCTCTGTGAAAAAAAAAAAGTTATTACCATTGCCGCTCGGTCCGCTCCGCTACATTTAAAGGGCCATACCCACCTAGCAGCATCATGTCCACCCCTGAGGAAATCGGACAGGTGGCCCCAGTCTCCTGAAGTCTCCCCAGCCCACCCTAGGGCCCCTGCCGCCGCGGCACCGCCAAGCCTGATGCCGCTAACTATGCCGTACTATTTTGGGGCCCCCTGGTTCCCCCGTTATTCCGGGGAAGCTCACAAGTTAAAGGACTTTAGGGAGCAGATATTGGCCTTGTTCCGGTTTTACCCCATAACTGCTGAACAGCAAATGGAGATCCTCCTAGCTCAGTTGGAAGGGGCCGCCCGCAGGGAAGTCATGTCGTGGCCCCGCTCTGAGAAAAGTAGCCTGGAACAGATCTTTGATCGCTTGGGCACCACATTTGAGGCCAGAACGGTGTCAGAAGTTAAAATGCGTTTCTTCAGCAGAAAGCAGCAGCCTGGAGAGTCGCTCCGTGATTTTGCCCTGTCCTTACAAGAGACACTGAGAGCTGTAGTCCAAGTGGATCCTAAAGAAGCTGAGGACCAGGACCGGACTCTTAGAGAGCAATTCATTGCGGGCGTAAGTAATGAGCATTTAAAGGGCCAGCTACGCATGTTGTCAGCTCAACCCCCCCACTGTGCATTTCTGGACTTTAAGGAATTGGCCATCAGTATATTAGGCCAGAACCCTGCTCCAGGGCCAGCAGCCTCCTATGAACCCCAGGCTTGTCAGCCCAAGACTGTGAATGTGGGGTCTGCAGGGGTCAGTCAGGCCACCCAAGCTCTAGTCACAGATGTAGTGGCAGCCCTCATGGAGCAAGTGAACCATCTTACTCTAAGTCTAGAGAAGGTGTGTAAGAAGATAGAGGAGTGGGAGAGACCATTGTTACTAGAAGATGAAGGTCCTTTTCCTCCAAGGCTCCCACCTGCATATGGAGACGTATACCCAAAAGAGCCTGATGGGCGACCGAGTTACCGGTCCAGAAGTAGAAAGCAGCCTGTCTGTCATCATTGTAAGAAATATGGACATACTGAATCCATGTGCTGGCAGTTAAACTGGGCAACCCCTGAGGCAGAGGTCCGCCCCTCGGGAGGTAGAACAGTAGGTACAAAGGATCCAAGCTGGATGCCTAAGTATGTAGGATCCCGTCCAAAAATTAATATATGTATCAACGGGATATCCTTTGAAGCCCTGTTGGACACTGGGTCACAGGTCACCACCATTCAACGGCCTGCCTTTGACAAGTTCTGGGATCCAAGTCTCCTCACCCAGCCACCAGAGTCCTGGCTAGATATCATTGACAGAAACGGTAAGCCAGTGAAAGTGCATGGGTATTGGGAACCTACCCTTCAGGTGGGAGAAGCCACCCTGCCACAGCAAGGCGTGATTGTGGTACAAGCAGGAGATAAAGGAGGACACCCTGTGATATTAGGGACTAACGTTCTGAAAAATTGTTACTCTGAAGTGCTTGACGCATTGAATCAAACTATATCTTCAGCCTCACCTGCTTCCAGAAGAGTTATTCAAAAGACTATTAGTGTGCTGTGTGCTCAACAAAAGTTCGCCAACAAGAAAGGAGAAATTTGCACTGTCCGGATCCGGGATAACCGACCGGTAATTCTGCCTCCAAATTCCCAGATCATCCTGTGGTGCCGTGCGGTGTTAGGGATCCAGGGCCAGGACTATCAAGCCCTAGTGGAACCTATTCCCTTTGAAAATCATCCCTTCGTACGGACAGCCAAGAGCATGGTGACTGTGTCTCAAGGTAAAGTGCCTGTCCGTTTAATTAACTTTGGTGATCATCCCGTTACTCTCCTTAAACACTGCCCCGTTGCTCAGCTTTTTCAAGTGTCTTTCCAGGATGTGATCCGTCTGCCCGCCACGGAGGCGTTCCAGACCACACAGAGCAGCAGCACCCCTTCAACATCCTGGTGGGAAGAACTACATGTGGGGGACGAATCCACCCCAAAGGAGCAGATAGAGGGAGTCCTGAAGCTGGTGAAGGAGCACCACCAGGCTTTCAGCAAGCACTCCACGGACTACGGAGAGGTCAGTGTAATCAAACACACTATACCCACTGGCTCTCATCCTCCTATTAAGGAGAGGCACAGACCCATACCGCCTACTACCTATCAGTCTGTGAAAGAGATGATAAAAGAGATGAAAGACTCTAATATAATCTGGGACAGTCATAGTCCCTGGGCTGCGCCCCTAGTACTTGTCCGTAAAAAAGACGGCAGCATAAGGTTCTGCGTGGATTACAGAAAAATTAATCAAATCACCCACAAAGATGCATATCCATTGCCACGCATTGAAGAGTCCTTGACTGCCCTGGGGTCATCAGCCTATTTCTCCACCTTGGACTTAACCAGCGGGTACTGGCAAGTACCCATGGCCCCAGAAGATCGAGAAAAGACTGCTTTCACTACACCTATGGGCCTGTTTGAATTCAATTATATGCCGTTTGGACTATGTAACGCTCCAGGAACGTTCCAGAGGCTGATGGAACGTTGCTTAGGCCATAGGAATTTTGAGACTGTACTCTTGTATCTGGATGACGTCATTGTATACTCCAAGACGTATGAGGACCATCTAAAGCACCTGGGTGAGGTGTTTCAAGTTCTTGCTAAATATGGCCTCAAAATCAAGCCGTCCAAGTGCCACCTACTGAAACCAGCGGTCAAATACCTTGGGCACGTTGTCAGTGCCGAAGGAATACAGCCTGATCCTGATAAACTTGCTGCTGTCCGCAACTGGCCTACTCCAACGACCGTGAAAGAGGTGAGAAGCTTTCTCAGTTTTGCAGGGTACTACAGGCGTTTCATCCTGCATTTCGCACAAATTGCGGATCCCATCCAGGAACTGTTGAGGAGGCATCCAAAGAAGAGCCCGAAAACTCCTATTCCTGTTGAATGGAACCAAGAACGAGAAATTGCCTTCCAACTCCTAAAGAAGAAGTTGACTGAACCCCCTGTTCTGGGTTACCCAGATTATCAGAAGCCATTCCTCCTCTACACGGATGCCAGTAAAAGAGGCCTGGGGGCCGTGTTGGCTCAAGTGCAAGACAACAAAGAAAGGGTAATTGCCTACGCCAGCAGATCCCTGAAGGGAGCTGAAAAGAATGACCAGAATTACAGTTCTTTCAAGCTGGAGTTTCTTGCCTTAGTGTGGGCTGTGACTGAAAAGTTCAAAGACTATCTCGCTGCCACACCATTTGTTGCCTTCACGGACAATAATCCCCTGGCGCATCTGAACACGGCCAAGTTAGGGGCACTGGAGCAAAGATGGGCCTCCCGCCTTGCCAACTATGACTTTACTGTGAAGTACCGGGCAGGCCGCTCCAATGATAATGCTGATGCCCTGTCGCGGCTTCCCACTACAGAGGCCCCAGATGAGCTGAAAGATGCCTGGGAAGAAGTGGAAATGCCCGCATTCTACAATAAATTCGCCCAGCAGGATAATATCCGTACTGAAAATCTCCCTGCTGCTGATCCTCCCTCATCAGATGATCCTGAGTCCAGAGGCGATCAAGAAAGATGGTTTAAGCTCCAGTCTGAAAGTAGAGTCCTCGGTGAACTGCTCGACTTCCTTACCAGTGGGAAAATCCCTGAGAGAATCCGCAGGAAGAGTGCAGACCTAGAACTAGTGAGACACTAGTGAGACTGTGGAGACATCGCCACCAACTATTCCTTCAAAGAGGCCTGTTGCTCAGAAGGAGTCTGGATCCAGTGTCCTGTGATAGAGTTTACCAAATTCTCCTGCCACGTCGGGATGCCAGCCTGGTACTGGACATGTACCACAACCAGTCCGGACACTTCGGTGTACAGAAGACTGAGGAGATTCTATTGGATTGGGATGAGAGAGGATATCGAAAAATGGTGCCGAGAATTCACTGCCTGTGCTGTGGGGCGGACTGAATGCCATGACCAGAGGGCGCCTCTCCATCCTATTGTAAGTACAGCTCCTTTAGAACTTGTCGCGATTGATCATGTGAAGTTGGAGCCGAGTCGCTCTGGGTATACTTATGCCATGACTATAATTGATCACTTCACCAAGTTTGTCGTAGCAGTTCCTGTGAAAGACCTGACAGCCAAGACCACAGCGGAGGCGTTCTGGAAGCATTTCCTGTTGCCCTACGGCTGCCCAGAGAGGATCCTCACGGACCAAGGGTCTGCGTTTGAGTCCCAGCTGTTCCAGGAGATGTGTCTGCTGCACAACTGCCAGAAAGTCCGGACCACCGCCTATCATCCGCAAGGTAACGGACTCTGCGAAAAAATTAATAAGACTCTCATTGAAATGTTGAGAGCAGTACCCCCTGAGACGAGGGGTGATTGGCCTACTCTGTTGCCGCAGCTCATGTACACTTACAACAACACCATCCATTGTTCCACCGGCTACACCCTGTTCTATTTAATGCCGACAAGGGAGATTGCCTGCAGATCACTCCCTGGGTGTCCAGGTGCCGGATGTAATCAACCCACTGCCCAGGACCGATTGGGTAGTGGAGCATCAAAGGCGTCTCCTCAATGCTAAGGAGATTGTCCAAGAACGGATGGAGATTGTTCGTGAGAGGCAGCAGAAGGACTATGACCAGACTGCCCATGCGGGACCCCTGGCTCTGGGAGACAAGGTATGGTTGAGAAACAACCACCGGACCAGCAAGTTGGACAGCAAGTGGGAAAGGATTCCCTACCTTATTACTGCCATACCCAATGCTGCAGCCCACATATACCAAGTCTCCAGAGAAGGAAAAGGTCCCCAAGTCGTTCACAGGAACCGTCTCAAGTCCTGTATAGAAGGAGAACCAGCGGCGGAGGAGATGGAGCCTGAGCCTTCTGAGGAAGAATTGCCGGCTCCACCTATGGACCCTATGCAGGCTGTGGAGAACTTGATCCACGATAAAGAGCCACTCCACTGGGCCCTCATGCCTTGGCTGAATTTGCTGGTTCCTGCTCCTGTTCCTGTTGGTCTCCCGTCTCAGGAGACTTCACCTCCGAGAGCTCCTGAAGAAGTTCCAGAGGCGGTGAGTTCCCTTGACCTTCCTGAGTCCAGGCAGGAAGGATCTCCGCCACTAAGGAGGTCTACACGTTCTACCAGGGGACGCCCACCTGTGAGGTTTGAGGACTACATCATGGGCCCAGGTAGCCCCTCACGGGAAACCCCTGTTTAACTCTGTTGCAAACCTGGGTACGGACTCATATTTGTTCCTTGAGCCTCCAAGAACTTTTAAATTGTTTTACCTTTATCTATTGTTCTATTATGGACATTTTGCACTTATGGACTATCCTGGTAATACTGATACGCTGCACCAGGTCAGCGCCCCTGTTCCCTCACACTATCCTGAGAGAAGAGAACGACGCCCCTTTTCACCGTTACTTGTTCCTAAGCCAGTGGAACTGCCTGATTTATGCATATAATGTATTTTTGCAAATGTAGATGTATTTTTCCTGCTTTGCATTATTTTCTCTTTTTCAGGTGCAGTATCCAGCTGGGCAGGGCCCCTCCATGTTACGCCGAGGACGGGCAACGTTATAGCGTGGTTGTATGTAGTGTCCCACTAGGTGAAGGTGGGCACTGCACAAAAGGGGTTAATGTGTCTGAATTGTATTTAATGTCATGTGTATGCATTTTCCCTATGTTAACTGGGTGTCAGGCCTATTAGGGTGTAGTTTAGCCTCCCAGACGTTAGAGGGAGCTAGAGAGTCCTAGATATATATAGGAAGGCCCAGGCAGGGGAGAGTTAGTTCATTCCAGGAGACTAGAGGAGTTACTTCGTCCACCTGAAGCTCCTGAGGCTAGGATTAGCTCAGTAGAGACACCCCAGTCGCAGGACAGAACCTCCTGGGAGAAACCACAGCCCTGCAGCAATAAAGCAAGTATACTACAGGCAAAGATAAGTAACCCTGATAGGCAGATGCTTTAGGAAGAAAAGCAAGGATTTAATACGAGAGGAAGATATATATATATACCAAGGATTTAAGCCACCATTTAGGCATCCGGGCCTTGGGATTGAAACCAGACAGGAGTTCTAGAAAGGAACAGTGTACGCTATTTCTGAGGAAAGGTACAACCTGATTCTGAGTGCATTGTGGATTTACCCTCTGAGTATCTTGCATAATTAATACCTGACATCTTGTGGAGTAAGCCTGCTTGTAAAGCTGTAATCTAAAGGACTGTGTTACCATCTATACACTGTGCGCAGAATTATTAGGCAAATGAGTATTTTGACCACATCATCCTCTTTATGCATGTTGTCTTACTCCAAGCTGTATAGGCTCGAAAGCCTACTACCAATTAAGCATATTAGGTGATGTGCATCTCTGTAATGAGAAGGGGTGTGGTCTAATGGCATCAACACCCTATATCAGGTGTACATAATTATTAGGCAACTTCCTTTCCTTTGGCAAAATGGGTCAAAAGAAGGACTTGACAGGCTCAGAAAAGTCAAAAATAGTGAGATATCTTGCAGAGGGATGCAGCACTCTTAAAATTGCAAAGCTTCTGAAGCGTGATCATCGAACAATCAAGCGTTTCATTCAAAATAGTCAACAGGGTCGCAAGAAGCGTGTGGAAAAACCAAGGCGCAAAATAACTGCCCATGAACTGAGAAAAGTCAAGCGTGCAGCTGCCAAGATGCCACTTGCCACCAGTTTGGCCATATTTCAGAGCTGCAACATCACTGGAGTGCCCAAAAGCACAAGGTGTGCAATACTCAGAGACATGGCCAAGGTAAGAAAGGCTGAAAGACGACCACCACTGAACAAGACACACAAGCTGAAACGTCAAGACTGGGCCAAGAAATATCTCAAGACTGATTTTTCTAAGGTTTTATGGACTGATGAAATGAGAGTGAGTCTTGATGGGCCAGATGGATGGGCCCGTGGCTGGATTGGTAAAGGGCAGAGAGCTCCAGTCCGACTCAGACGCCAGCAAGGTGGAGGTGGAGTACTGGTTTGGGCTGGTATCATCAAAGATGAGCTTGTGGGGCCTTTTCGGGTTGAGGATGGAGTCAAGCTCAACTCCCAGTCCTACTGCCAGTTTCTGGAAGACACCTTCTTCAAGCAGTGGTACAGGAAGAAGTCTGCATCCTTCAAGAAAAACATGATTTTCATGCAGGACAATGCTCCATCACACGCGTCCAAGTACTCCACAGCGTGGCTGGCAAGAAAGGGTATAAAAGAAGAAAATCTAATGACATGGCCTCCTTGTTCACCTGATCTGAACCCCATTGAGAACCTGTGGTCCATCATCAAATGTGAGATTTACAAGGAGGGAAAACAGTACACCTCTCTGAACAGTGTCTGGGAGGCTGTGGTTGCTGCTGCACGCAATGTTGATGGTGAACAGATCAAAACACTGACAGAATCCATGGATGGCAGGCTTTTGAGTGTCCTTGCAAAGAAAGGTGGCTATATTGGTCACTGATTTGTTTTTGTTTTGTTTTTGAATGTCAGAAATGTATATTTGTGAATGTTGAGATGTTATATTGGTTTCACTGGTAAAAATAAATAATTGAAATGGGTATATATTTGTTTTTTGTTAAGTTGCCTAATAATTATGTACAGTAATAGTCACCTGCACACACAGATATCCCCCTAAAATAGCTAAAACTAAAAACAAACTAAAAACTACTTCCAAAAATATTCAGCTTTGATATTAATTAGTTTTTTGGGTTCATTGAGAACATGGTTGTTGTTCAATAATAAAATTAATCCTCAAAAATACAACTTGCCTAATAATTCTGCACTCCCTGTATGTACAAAGTTGGACTGTTCAGTAAAGCAACGTTTGGTTCACTATACCATCTGTGTACCTCAATTATTCCAACTATAAATCGGTGTGCCACCGTTACAGGCACTGGCGTCACGAATCCAAAAGGGACCTTGCCCCAGGCACTCAAAATACCTGTAACATCCAGGGCACCTCACACAACATCAGGCCTGGTCCCCACATACCGAGTGTGCCCCAGAGGAACTGTGTCTACCTCTCTTTCACTGCCGCATGCCTGCCCAGGGTTCTCCAAATACAGTGAGCAACCCTCGATTGCCCGTAACCGTGACCTCACTTCGCTATACCCTGCAGGTCTGGCGTGCTGCAGATGCCCAGCAGAACAAGGGCAGACTCCGCCTACTATAACCAAGTCCCCGAACATACCGGAGGACATAACGGGATAACGGAGCGGCGCCCAGGGATAATAGTAAGTGCAGTGAGATCCCCGGGCGCCGCTGTATATGTCAGGATACTTAGTTCACAATGTCAGGATCGGTGAAAGGTCCTCTTTAAAAGTAAATATACTCAGTCTTTGCCTGTCAAGTAACAACATTAGAAAATCCGTCCATTGACAATTGCCTAAACCTGATATAAGGATTACAATTACCTTAACATCTGAATCATTACTGGTGCCATATGGATGCACTTTATTGATGCACTGTAACATCTGCCTTGAGACTATTAATTCAAGTAAATGTTCAATTGTTTTACAACAACTGACTCTTCATTACTACTACTACACTCCAGATTTGCACCTTACGGTGCTGGCGTCACGAACACAGGGGCCCAGCCACCAAAGCACCTTAAACACCTACACCATCAAGGGCACCTCAACTTCCATCTGGCTGGTGTTCCCTACAATAGAGAGTGCCCCGGAGGATTTAGTGCTGTCTTCCCATCCACTGCACGCCTTAATTGTGAGTACTACTATCCTCGGCACCTCATCACTAGTACACTCACTCAACCACTACACCCCTGTGGTTCGGACGTTGCACCAGCGAGACACAACTTTCCAGACCCTGCTGCAGGTGAGGGACTACGGTTCAGACATCCACCATCTATATAGCAACCAGGCCATAACAACTCAAAACCTGCATTACTCAGTGGACATATATATAATCATGGGGAAGCTTACAGCTGTTAGCCAGAAGGGCAAAGTAGAGTTATCTGCAACATAGCATATGTGAGGTGCCATAAATTGCCACCTGACACCATACCTCATCATCTGCGCACACAAACTGCACTTTGTACCTACTACAGTTGGATGTACTACCAGTTATATTTTGCACTGAGAAAAGATAGAATTGTATTCTTTTACTTCTGGCTTGAGTCTTTAAACCAGTTTCCACTGCACCGATCCTGAAGGAGCAACAGTCTGGGGGAGTACACAGTGACACCACACCTTATCAGGGCCACTACCACTCTCATCCTCTGCACCAGCTCCTCAGGGATTTGTTGCAGATTCTAAGTGGTGTACTGCATAGATATACAAGCAGTGATCTGTACAGGATAGAGCTGTGATCTAGTGGGGAGTACAATACAATACATATAACAGATAGGTGGTCTTTTGGGGAAATGATGTATACATAGCAATGATTTTTGGATAGAGATAGAGCTGTGTTCTCCTAGGGATACTGTGCACAAAAAGCAGTGATCTGTTGTGGATATTGTATACACAGAGAAGGGATTCTCGAATTACATTCCCTAGTAAGTATGAGCAAACCCAAACTTCACCGGGTTCGCTGTTCAGGTGGGTTAGGAATTCTAGGTTCCGTTATAACGGAATATAACGGAATATTTCAACGGAATACAAAAATAGGCATTATATTTTGAGCAGTCATAAAAGAAGTCTTTGGCGAAGCATAAAGGATCCGTCTGGTTTCTGTTTTGCAGGACTTTGTTTTCCGTCCTGCATAACGGAAACCAGATGAATCCATTATGCTTGGCCATAGACTTCTATTATGGCTCCTGGAGCTTCACTGAACGTCCACCTAGCGCTTGGAGCATCATTTACATGTCATAGGATGCTTTTTGGAAGTGTCTCTTGACTCAACATCTGTGGGTGCTTTCCCATGGAAGACGCTCACAGTAATAAACCGGATTGTGTAAAATTGCAGGAGGAGGAGGTGACCAGGAGAGCCAAGCGTGATGATGACCATGCTGAGATCCTTCTGCACATGAATCACATCCTCTCTCAGGAGCATAACTAGAAGGCTGAGCCCCACAGCAAAAATGTCCCCCCCGCTGAGCAACTTCCCTGCAACCCTACTCCAATGGCTAACCAAGATCTCCCACACTTGCCAAATTCCCCCACGCACTCAGTAGTTATGTTTTCTCAATCCATCCTCACAGTAGTACTCCTCCTTAATACCCCTACAAAGTAATGCTCACCCTTAAAGGGGTATTCTGGTTGTTTCAAGTTATCCTCTATCCTCGGGATAGGTGATAAGTATTAGATCAGTGTGGTTCCTACCCCTGGGACCCCCACCAATCCTGAGAAAGGTGGCCCCGTACCTCCTGCAGCCCCCCCTGAAAAAACAGAGTGGACGTTTGGGCATGCGTGCAGCCACTTCATTCATTTCTATGGGAGTTCTGGAGTCAGCTCTTCAATATCTCCAGAATTCCCATAGAAATTAATAGAGCGGCCACACCCATGCCCGACCGCCAGCTCTGTTCATTTCAGGGGGCTGCAGGGGGGTATGGGGCTCCCATTCTCGTGATCAGTGCCGATTCCTTTGGTAGTACCCCCACCAATGTAATAGTTATCCCCTATTCTGTGCATAGGGGATAACTGGAATACCCCCACACAGTAGTGCTCCCCCTAATATAAATGAAGGCCCCCAATGTTGTGAATAAAATACAATTCTGTATTATTTATCCAGCCCTGATGAGAGGAGCACATCCCACTCTTCCCAGCAGGCACCATGCAGGGGCATAATGAGGACAGGCCGGGGATGATCATCTACTCAGTCCAGCAGATAATGTCACTACATCACCCCTGCTGGAGAAAGCACAGCCAGGGAATGAGGACCGGGCTGTAATGGATGACAGACATTGGCTGGGCCTCGGCTGGGCACACACACTGTAGTCATGATTACTGTGTCTGCACAGGAAGTAGGTGGGCCACTTTCAAAACCCCAAAAATGAGGACATCACACTCTCCAAGAGAAGGACATCACACCCTCCAAGAGCATCTGGTGGCATTAGAGGCGGAGCTTGTTAAGAGCTCATTTGCATAATTTCTCCCAGAATTCCAGAGGAACATGCATGGCCTATAAGTCTCTTCACACCGACTAGGGCGCTCTCTCCCCAAAGAGAGATAGTACCCCCCAAATCCTCCAAGAGCAGGACATCACACCTTCCAAGAGGAGTGTCAGGACCAGAGGATGTGGATGCTCTGGGTCAGCTGATAGGTGACTAGGAATTAGCCCAATATTGCTGACTCCCAGAGTCAGGACACTGGTGTTTACACCATTCACCCAGAAAGCAGCTAACTGCAGGAGTCCAACAAAGGCAGAGTAACGGAACAGATGCTCTTTACTGGCAGAAGGTAGACAAAAGTCACAAAACAAAGTTCAGAGTAATACGGTATACTGGTTCAGGTGGACTCACAGTCAGGCAGTGCATGGTCAGAGATCCAGAAAAACTTACAGATGACGGCAGGCAGAATCGAAGTCAGGCAATGCAGGGGTCAATAGTCCAGGTAATCCAAGTAGCAGACAGAAGGCAGAATCTTATTTAGGCAATACAGGGGTCAAGGCTGGAGGAAGACAGGCAAGGAAGGTCAGGGTTCATTGGCAAAAGTCCAGTACATAGCAGGGCAGAGCAGCAAGCTTTAGCAGAGGTTAGCAGGTATAACAACAATGGTTGGGTTCTTTATGGTCAGTGAAGCCGCCTTAAATACCAGTAACCCTGCCTCCGGACGGAGTCAGTAATCAGGAAGTGTGCTCTCCTATAACTAGGGGAGCGGTGCACGCGCGTGTGCTACAGCGCAAGACGACACTTGGCAGTTAGGGCGGATGCGACTGTATGCTGGCGGGCACCTGCCCTCGAAGTAGGCCAGAGCTGGGACCTATGGCACTGCAGTGTGCAGACAACGGTCTGCCACACTGTTGTGACACCACAGCACAGGCCGAATACTGACAGTACCCCCCCTCTTACGTCCCCTCCTCCACACAGCCAACTTGGAGAGGAATTCAATAAGAGAGGGCATGAATATTCTCCTCAGGTTCCCAAGAGCTCTCTTCAGGCCCGTAGCCCTTCCAGTCCACCAAATAAAAGTTCTTACCCCTGATGATCCGGCCTCCACAACGTTCACCCAGTGTGCCATCAGGAAAATGTAGCGTCCCTGGCCAAATGCACTTGTCCATGTGTCCGCAGTTAAGTGGACCTTCCCAGTAACTGCGTTGGTCAGGGAACGTGTGATATTTCGGGACACATGTTGGTGTAAGGCGGGCACGGCACACCTTGAAAAATAGTGGCGGCTGGGGACAGAGTACCGCAGGACGGCCCCTGACATCAGGCTGCGGAAGGCCTCAGGGTCCACAAGCCTAAATGGCAACATTTCCAGGGCCAGTAATTTTGAAAGGTGTGCATTTAGTGCTATGGCCTGTTAGGCTGGGTATTTGCGCTAGCGTTCAAATGCCTGGGGTAAGGACATTTGGATGCTGCGCTTGGACAGGGAAGTGGATGTGGTCGCTGATGGTGCTTGCGAAGGTCCAGGTGCAGGGCAGGAGGCATCCTCGCCTGCGCGTTTGACAGCCAATTGGCCAGCACGTACCATAGGGTAAGAGGAGGCAGTGGTGTGACCCGCAGACACAGATTGTGGACCCAGGCGTTCGTCCCACTTATTGCGGTGCTTGGATGCCATGTAGCGGATCATGCTGGTGGTGGTGAGGTTGCTAGTGTTCACGCCCCGGCTCATTTTCGTGTGGCACAGGTTGAAAACTACTATTCTTTTATCGTCCGCACTTTCCTCAAAAAAGCACCATACTGCGGAACACATACCTCTTGGCAAGGGAGATTTCCGCAAGGGGGTGCTCCGTTGAACAGTTCTTCTCCTTTTGCTACCCCACTGCCTCATCAACCTCTTGAAACAGTAATTGCGGTTGACTTATTGGCAACTGTGTCTCATCATCATACACCTCATTAAACACTAATTGCCGTTCCCAACTGTCATATTCTTGTGACTGTGGATGCTCAAGAGGTTGAGAATCAGGGCACAAGATCTCATTTCCCTCTTCAAGTGTGTTTGGTGAGAAGGCCAAATCAAGTAATGGCGATTAAAAGAGCTCCTTGGAATATCCGAGTGTGGGATCACTTGTTTGGCCAGACTCTCCATGGTGGGAGGAAGGAGAATCAGGGTGAATATTCTGTTGACCAGACTCTTGGCTACCAAGAATGTGGAAGCTTAACCGACTGGAAGTATTATCTGCTGCAATCTAACTGACTACCTGGTCGCACTGGTCTAACTTCAAGAGTTTTGTCCTGTGACGACCTGCAAACTGGGACAGGAAGCCAAGTATTGTGGATGATTGTTTTTCTTGTGCTCTGGCAGCAGGCACAGATTCAACACGCCCAGGGCCAAGGCCTCTGCGTGAACCATCAGCATCATGGCCACTTCCCAGTCTCTTAATTCTCGCCTTCCTTATATTAAATGTTATATGCACGCTTCATACACAAGATGTGGCACAGATGTCACAGTTCACAGCAAGCACGGTATATGGAAAAAGTACGCAAAAGTAAGAAAAAAGGAAAATAGATTTCACTTATATTTTTTCCATCTCTTGTCCTGACACACAGAAGGTATTGCACAGATGTCACAAGTCACTGCAGACACCCTCTATGGAAAAGTATGGAAAAAAATAATTGATGGCTATAATAAAATGCCTGCCACCACACACAATAGTCCTTCAAAGGACTTTTCGGCCTTTGAAACGTTTTTCAACTAAATAGATTGCAATCATACTCCCTACACTATCTGTCCCTTCCTAAGAGCAGCTCTCCCTGACTAATAATGAGCCAAACACTCGCCATCGGGTGCCATATAGCACCCGATCTCTTGTTGCGGCCAGCCAATCACTGTAATGCCAGTAACCAACAAGGCTACGGCATTACAGTGATGGCAGTACTTACCTGCATGTTTATTGGCTGCATAGCAGCCAAGAAACGTGCGGGGAGGAGACTAGAGCAGAGCGCTCGAGCACATGCGGTACTGGGCCGAGTACCACCATGTGCCGAGCATAGCGATGCTCGAGCCGAACAACCTAAAGCTCAGGAACCGTCCTACGAAGGTAGGCACCTTAAGTATCCAGGCAGAGCCAGCCATTGGCTGTAGACACATTTGGAAGTAAAGGTGCATGCCGCAGGCAACAAGCCAGGAGGCCAAGCAGCACATGCAGCCACCAGCGCCTGGAAGCGCTGCCGCCTAAAAGGAGATGAGAAAGTGCGGCAACAGGTGGGGATAAGCAGGGTAAGAGGTGTGGTATCAGTGCGAATAGGATCGAGCGTGAGCATGGACCCCTGGCATATGGTGGATTTTGCCAGGTGGGTGTCAGGAGTTTTTATCTGGCTAATAATGTAAAATTAGTTGGCACCGACTCATGAATGCCATGTGTGTTATACATTTTGCTGCAGTGGAAGCGCCTCCTATATGGGGGTCACAAGCAAACAGTCCAATATATGAGTGCAAGTTTTCTGATAATGCAACTCAAGTAAATGGGGCTGTTTTAGGAAGTCAACAGCCATATTTTTTTTTCGTTTCTTTGATCCTGTTCCTCTCTATTTTAGGCTTGCAAGAGGCTACGATGGGGGCTGCATTCAAAGATGGATCTTTAAGTGCTTGGTCTGCCTTTGTGGGGGAGGGCTATTGTCGCAAGCCAGGTGCCTTACAGTCTGCCTTGGATGTGAAACCAGATCCAGGTTTTTTTGAGGTGGAAGAGAAAATGGCTGTTCTTTTTTGTTTTGGTCTAATGTCTTTTGGTCTTCCTCTATCTTCTGCATCTTAGGAAATGGACAAAAGAAATCAATCAACAATCACAGAATTTCTCCTCTTGGGATTTGGAAGCCTCCACAACCTCAAGATTTTAGTTTTTACTTTCTGTTTGATAGTCCACATCATGGCTTTGACAGCAAATGCCCTGGTAATTGTCCTGGTTGGGGTCACCAAGAGCCTCCACTCCCCCATGTACTTCTTCCTTAGCCAGTTGGCTTGTCGGAGATCCTGTTCACCAGTAACATTGTGCCCAACATGTTATGGCTGATACTGAAGGGAGGAGGGAAAGTATCGGTCTTTGGATGCTTATTTTAACTGTACCTATTAGCTACTCCAACAGTTGCCCAGTGCTTGTTGTTGGCAGCCATGGCCTTTGATCGGCTTGTTGCCATATGTAGACCATTACACTATGCCACAATTATGACCTTCACACATCAGCTTCAGGTAATCACCTCCTGTTGGTTGGTGGGGTTCACCTTGGCCTTCTTAATATACATTTCATTGAGCAAGCTAACATTTTGTGGCTTCAACACCATCAACCACTTCTACTGTGACATTGCTCCCCTTCTACAATTGTCCTGCTCCAGTACTATTTCTGTAGAACTAGTCACCGCTCTGATAGCATTTACCATTGTTTGGTCACCATTTATGTTTATCATAGTCACCTACATTTCCATCATTCAGACCATCCTCAATATTCCCTCCAGCACTGGAAGACAAAGCCTTCTCCACCTGCAGCTCCCACCTGATCATTGTGTGCATGTACTACGGGACACTGTCATCCATTTATAGCTTTCCACCAAGAGATAATTCCATAAATCTGAACAAAGGGCCATCTGTTCTATACACACTGGTGACTCCATTTTTTAACCCTCTAATCTACAGCTTGAGAAACCAGGACATTAGAGGCGCCATTTTTAAATATATTCAATATTTAAAGGCTGTGGAAAGCAAAGGACACGTAGAGACAAGAGTCCATAGTCCCGCTCTTACTGTAGAGAACCCTTTCCCATATTGTTGTCTGAAGTACCTTCCTCCACACGTAATGAACATTCCACCTTTAAGGCCTCATGCACACAACCGTTGTTTTTTGCATCCTTTTTTTGGGGAGGATCCGTTTTTTTCCACTGATCCCTTGTAATAAATGCCTATCCCTGTCCGCAAATGTGAAAAAAGTAGGACATGCACAAATGGATGAACTATCAGCATTTTTTTGCCAACCCATTGAAATGAATGGGTCCCCATCCTAGCTGCAAAAAAAACGGAACGGAGGCTGAGAAAAACATGAGGGCTAAGGCATATTTTTTCACAGGCTGAACAAGCTTAATATTTTCAGGCTCTTCAATAGGGCTCTGGTGGCCTCTGACTTGCCTAAATTTGTGCAATATGTGAGATGTGACACTAGAGACAATATCCTGGATCTCCTATTTGCCAATGTAAAGGATGCATATGTAGCAAAAGCATTGCCCCCAATAGGGAAATTGGACCACAACCAATGCGCAGACCAGCAATCCTAAAGCAGCCGGTTAGGGTTAAGCATGTCAGGCAGTGGTCTGCAGAATGGGTGAAAGAGTTGAAATGCTGTTTCAATACGATGGATTAGGAGGTGCTGTATGGATCGGGTGACAGGGGCATTAATGGAGCTGTTGAACAGGTGACGGACTACATAAACTTCTGTACTGAAACCATTGTGAGGGTCAAAAGTCCTGGGTTACAAAATAAATGAAAAGTGCTATGAATAGGAAGAAAGAAGCCTTTAGAAAAGATAAGGCACAAAGATAAGGCACGGGACATAAGAAGGCACTAAAGAAGACCCAGCTGGAGCTGAAGGTTAAGGAAGGGAGGGAGGCCTATAGAGAATGGAGGACAAGCTGGCAAGCAATGACATGAAGACACTGAGCGGTTATGAAGAAAATTACTGGCATCAACATGAAGCCAGAATTTGGGTTGGAGAGAAGGGTATAGTGAATGAGCTGAATGACTACTTTAACAAGTTCAGTTTTGGGAGCGCTCCAGTGTGAGCTGGTCTGAGGCAGGTGAGGGCTATGGAGAAGGAGGAAGTGGAGGGTACCCATAGGAATATAACAATGGTGGTGAATAGAGAGCTGGTGATGGATGTACTAAGGAAGGTGGGGGTAGGTAAGGCGGCAAGCACTGACGGAATTGTATCGGGAGTACTATAGCGATCAGTTGTGTGATGTGATAACCTACTTGGTCTATAGTATCTAGTTAAATATGACTGTACCAACCATGCGGAAGACAACATACATCATTCCTATCCCGAAAGTAGCCCTTCCTGATAGTCCCAATGAATACTGTCTAGTAGCACTCATATCACAGAACAAGAACGTGTTGAAAGGGCTAATGTTGGGGAAGATGGTAGCCAACATTGACCCTGGTAATGACCCCCTCACTTTTTTTTTTACTTCTCTAGCACTTTCCAGCCTGAGCTACTTAAACGGAAACTAGTGAATCTAGGTTTCTCATATCAACTAAGGACATGGATTGTAAACTATCTGACCTGTAGACCGCAACATGTACCTTGGGGAAAGACTAAGCGGATTTCCAATAGTGAGCTCTGCCATCTACAGAGGTACTCAGTACTTTGTGATAATGGGCTGCATCAAGGAGGGTGAGAGACTAAATACAGAAGGGTGGTTGACGTGTTTGTGGAACACAAACATATCAAAACCCCAAGAGATATGGGTTAACATTTGTCAAGTCAATGGCACTGAAACACCACCAAGGAGTGGGCTTAAGTAGGGCTTAGAATACCATCCATGAAGCAGGGCCGGCGCTTCCATAGAGGCAAGGGGGGCAATTGCCCCCGGGCCCCCGAGTCCTTAGGGGCCCCCCGCGCCGGCCTGCAACTAACTTTAGGCAGGACAGTCACACGGAGATGAGCGCTTCCATTGTGGAAGCGCTCATCTCCAGTCATCTGTATTGCCGTCGTCAGGACAGCGATACAGATGGCTGTGCGGCAGGGGAGGGAGAGGTGTGTCCCTTTCCCTTCCTCTGATAGGCTGCAGGCACTAGACCGGCAGCCTATCAGAGGCCGGCAGGCGGTGCGATGACGTCATCGCGCCGCCTGAGCCCTGAGTCGTACACAGCGCAGGACACAGGCCGGAAAAGGCCTGCATCGCATCGCTGCCAAGGAGGTAAGTATGTGTTTTTTTTTTTTTTCTGTACAATACTGGTGGCTACTGGCAAATGATAGGGGGGGCCCTATGGCTAGTGGCACATGATAGGGGGGGCCCTATGGCTAGTGGCACATGATAGGGGGGGCCCTATGGCTAGTGGCACATGATAGGGGGGGCCCTATGGCTAGTGGCACATGATTGGGGGGGCCCTATGGCTAGTGGCACATGATAGGGGGGGCCCTATGGCTAGTGGCACATGATAGGGGGGGCCCTATGGCTAGTGGCACATGATAGGGGGGGCCCTATGGCTAGTGGCACATGATAGGGGGCCCTATGGCTAGTGGCACATGATAGGGGGGGCCCTATGGCTAGTGGCACATGATAGGGGGGGCCCTATGGCTAGTGGCACATGATAGGGGGGGCCCTATTGCTAGTGGCACATGATAGGGGGGGCCCTATGGCTAGTGGCACATGATAGGGGGGGGGCCCTATGGCTAGTGGCACATGATAGGGGGGGCCCTATGGCTAGTGGCACATGATAGGGGGGGGCCCTATGGCTAGTGGCACATGATAGGGGGCCCTATGGCTAGTGGCACATGATAGGGGGGCCCTATGGCTAGTGGCACATGATAGGGGGGCCCTATGGCTAGTGGCACATGATAGGGGGGGCCCTATGGCTAGTGGCACATGATAGGGGGGGGCCATATGGCTACTGGCACATGATAGGGGGGGCCCTATGGCTACTGGCACATGATAGGGGGGCTGCCTATGGCTACTGGCACATGATAGGGGGGGCCGCCTATGGCTACTGGCACATGATAGGGGGGGCCGCCTATGGCTACTGGCACATGTTGATGGGGGGCTCAGGCTACTGGCACATGATTGGGGGGCATCTATGAGGGCACATTTTACTGGCACATTATTGGGGGACATCTATGGGGGCACTTCTTACTGGCACATTATTGGTGGCACTATAGGGGCATCTACTGAGGCCACAAAGAACGGTTATTTTATATGGGGGCTCTGTATAGGGGCATTTTATACTGGGACACATTGTGGTGGGTACTATGGGGAAGGGGGGAGAGGAGTACTATGGGGTCATCTACGGGGGCACTAAGAAGGGGTATTTTATGCTTACAAATTATGAGGGACACTGAGGGCATCTACTGGCGCACTATATATTGGGCATTTTATACTGGTACATTATGGGGGCACTAGGGGGGAGAGGAGCACTATGGGGGCATTTACTGGGGTCACTATATAGGGGTATTTTATACTGGCACATTATGGGGGCACTATGGGGACATTAGCTCAACTGGGGACATTACAAGGGGGTATTTTTTGCACTGTCACATCTAAGGAGAATTATTTCTACTGGGGGGCATTATGGTGGGCTTTATTACTCCCCATGGTATGACCCCCTAGTAGCAGCACCAGCCTCTCCCTGCTCTGTTATCCCTCTGCCCCTTCTCCAAATCCTTATTATGAAATCTTTCTCATTAGGATAAAACGCAACATCAGCTCCGCCGAGCCCCCGGCCAAAGTGTGGAAGTGGCGTCCGAGATCCCCAAGGGCCAAGCCAAGTAACTGTAAGTTTTCATATGAATTATGTTTATATTATACACATATAGCCTACACCGTGCCCCACAATATACAGTATACCGCTACACTGTGCCCCAAAATATACAGTTTCGTCTGTAAAAGTCATCAAGTGTCATGGGGGGGGGGGGCCCCTTATTGTTTTTCGCCCCGGGGCCCCATTTCACCTAGAACCGGCCCTGCCATGAAGTAGGAGGTTTGATCATTACATAACTTACATGTATAGACAAGTATTTATGCGATTAAGGGAGGGAAAAAGATCATAAACACCCAAAAGAAGGATTCACTATAGGATCAGGGTAACCCCTGCCCAAACTGATTATTAAATCTCAAACATATCCCAGTTCAATGGGGGAGGTAAATTGTTCCATTGTGCACCAACTTCTTCATCTTGGCTTTTCCTTATACATAGTCTGGTCCCTTGATGAACCAACTATGTGTTGAGGAAATGCGTTCGGACACCCAGGAAAACAAGCAGGGGCACTGGAGGAGCAGGTGAGGGTATAGCCACCGAGAGGTGGGGTCGCCCCTTTCGGACGGGTGCTCATCCCGTAGCCAGGAGTAGTGCGGGGACACTGAAGGGGCAGGAGTGGGGTTCGTGGCTAGGAGACGTCATCAACTCTGCACCCCCCAATCAAGAGTATCAACCGTATCACGTGAGCGATTTCAATTGCTAGAAGTAAGATGGACCATGTATGCCCAAGTGCAGTAGCCCCACCTGTGTCTAATTGATTACCTCCGATAGTGCCTATTATCGTGCTTTGTTATATTTGCTTCAGTTATTTTTTGGGGGTCTATGTGAATCTCTAGTTTATTAAAAGTTATGTTTTAATTTAGGGTTTTTGTAGAATTTTTGGTGATTAGACAGGAGATTGAAACCGGTTGGAGACTTCTAAATACCCTGGTCTGCAGGTGGATAACAAACTGAACTGGAAACCACATGCAGAGGGTTTCTACAATAAGGGACTAAGCAGGATATACCTCCTAAGGAGACTGAGGTCCTTCATTGTGTGTAGTAGGATGCCTAAAATATTCTACCAGGTGAGCGTAATATTCTTTGCAATGGTGACATTGGGGGCCTGCATGAGAACCTGCGACGAGAATAGGCTGAAGAAGCTAATCAGAAAAGCGGAGAGTGCCGTGTACCATCGCCTTGAGAACTATGGCGGTGTTGTGGAGGAAAGAATATTGAAGGAGCTGGGTATGATAGCTGGTAATACAAGCCACCCACTTCACAAACTCGTTATGGGCCAACGCAGCTCCTTTAGCAATAGACTTATCATTGTTAGGGGATACGGCCACCACTTTGATCTTGAAGTGGTGGCCGCGCTTGTGCAGTGAGATTGAGTTCTTAGCTTACTGCAATGGCTGAAAAACGCAAAAACACACAATCATGGATGGCAACTGCAGTCCGGGCCACCACCCTACAACATATCGTGTTTCAATAGAACATCTCCACGGCATGCGGAGAAGTCCTGGAGCTGGTCTATACAGCTATGATAACCCAGCATTAGGATCGCGCACGCACAGGCAAGTGGCGCAGTGAGGTCATTACAGTGCCGCTTGCCTGTGCTTTCAATTAAATGGATCGAATCTGTCCATTGAGTTTCCAGGAAGTGCTGAGCTTCAGAGCAGCTGTGGAGGTGAACAAGGGAGATGGGATAACCCCTTTAAGCATCTGTTGACAGTCTTTACAGTGGGCAGTTGGCTTCATCAGTGGAATCTCGAGGAAGGGTGACTGAAAGGAGGAGAATAACCAAGAATCTGTAAGGAGAGCTTCTACAATGGGCGATGGTCAAAGTAATGATGGGTCTGGAGATTCAAGCTCTATGGGAAAGTATGAGATCTCGCTTATGGAGATCAAAAAGAAGAGCCTTACAGGTGTACAGAAGTAAAAAATTCCACTATGAGGTTCAAGAACAAAGACAGGCAGTACCGGGATCCTGAGGAGGACTATAGTAGACCACAAAAGTCATACAGCCACGCACCAAAAGGCTTGTCAGCACACCCATCTTCTGAACCACTCAGTGCTCTTGGAGATCCTACTCCAAGATCCTACTATTATTTACAAAACCACCCGCAAGATCAGGGCACTCCAATCCTGAAATACTCTGTACTGCTGATCATGAAGACATCTTAGCGGAGTTCCAAGTGACAAAGTAGAAGATAAAATACAAAGAGTGTTTATTGGTAGTGCAGGATCCAGTTATTACATTGATAATTAGTGTTAACCCTATAATACCACAGTTCTCTCTCTGCAGCATGGAAGACACTGTACCATAGAAGAATGCATAGTCAGGCTCTCATTATAGTGTGCTACCACAGAGGAAGCTGAGGTGTCAGTTCACTGTCATACAACATTGGGGAGGTTTAACATGAGATGGATGTCCTCTCTGAGTGAATCCCAAGTCTTAAGACACAGACATGTCCCGAGAACGACTGATGTGTAGTGTCCACCATGTACGCCAGAGATCAGGAGGAAGAGAAAAGGTGTCTGGAAGGAGGTAGTACTGAGGGTATTAGAGGGGATCCGTGTGGGCAGTAAGTGGTGATCTGTTCTGGTACTGTACAGATATAAAGTAGGGATCTGTACAGGACAGAGCTGTGATCTATTGGGGAGTACAACACAGTACATATAACAGATCTGCGGTCCTTTGGGAAAACAGCACACAGAGCAGGGGTCATTTGGGTATACTAGGCATAGAGGTGTCATCTCTTGAGGATACTGTGCACAGAAGAGTGATTTAGGGATACTCTGAACAATAAGCAGGGATCTACTGGGGATATTGTATACACAGTACATTGTGTACAAAGCAAGGTGATTGGTTGGCATATACTGTAGAGGAGCAATCTTTTTGGATACCTTATACACAGAAGAGAGATCTCTTTTGAGATACTATGTAAACAGAGTAGTGATCTACAGTATTTGGGATACTGTGTATGCTGAGCAGTGAGCTCTTAGGGATATGGTGTATACAGATCATTAATCTCTTGGGGATATGGTGTATACAGAGCAGTGATCTCTTGGGGGTATGGTGTACACAGAGCAGTAATCTCTTGGGGGTATGGTGTACACAGAGCAGTGATCTATTAGGGATATGGTGTACACAGAGCAGTGATCTCTTGGGGGGTATGGTGTACACAGAGCAGTGATCTCTTGGGGGGTATGGTGTACACAGAGCAGTAATCTCTTGGGGGTATGGTGTACACAGAGCAGTGATCTCTTGGGGATATGGTGTACACAGAGCAGTGATCTCTTGGGGGTATGGTGTATACAGAGCAGTGATCTCTTGGGGGTATGGTGTACACAGAGCAGTGATCTCTTGGGGGTATGGTGTATACAGAGCAGTGATCTCTTGGGGATATGGTGTATACAGAGCAGTGATCTCTTGGGGATATGGTGTATACAGAGCAGTAATCTCTTGGGGGTATGGTGTATACAGAGCAGTGATCTCTTGGGGGGTATGGTGTATACAGAGCAGTGATCTCTTGGGGATATGGTGTATACAGAGCAGTGATCTCTTGAGGATATGCTGTATACAGAGCAGTGATCTCTTGGGGATATGCTGTATACAGAGCAGTGATCTCTTGGGGATATGCTGTATACAGAGCAGTGATCTCTTGGGGATATGGTGTATACAGAGCAGTGATCTCTTAGGGATATGGTATATACAGAGCAGTGATCTCTTGGGGATATGGTATATACAGAGCAGTGATCTCTTGGGGATATGGTGTACACAGAGCAGTGATCTCTTGGGGGGTATGGTGTACACAGAGCAGTGATCTCTTGGGGGGTATGGTGTATACAGAGCAGTAATCTCTTGGGGGTATGGTGTATACAGAGCAGTGATCTCTTGGGGGTATGGTGTATACAGATCAGTGATCTCTTGGGGGGTATGGTGTATACAGAGCAGTGATCTCTTGGGGATATGGTGTATACAGAGCAGTGATCTCTTGGGGATATGTTGTATACAGAGCAGTGATCTCTTGGGGATATGCTGTATACAGAGCAGTGATCTCTTGGGGATATGGTGTATACAGAGCAGTGATCTCTTGGGGATATTGTGTATACAGAGCAGTGATCTCTTGGGGATATAGTGTACACAGAGCAGTGATCTCTTGGGGGGTATGGTGTACACAGAGCAGTGATCTCTTGGGGGGTATGGTGTACACAGAGCAGTGATCTCTTGGGGATATGGTGTACACAGAGCAGTGATCTCTTGGGGATATGGTGTATACAGAGCAGTGATCTCTTGGGGATATGGTGTATACAGATCAGTAATCTCTTGGGGATATGTTGTATACAGAGCAGTGATCTCTTGGGGATATGGTGTATACAGAGCAGTGATCTCTTGGGGATATGGTGTATACAGAGCAGTGATCTCTTAGGGATATGGTGTACACAGAGCAGTGATCTCTTGGGGGGTATGGTGTACACAGAGCAGTGATCTCTTGGGGGGTATGGTGTACACAGAGCAGTGATCTCTTGGGGGGTATGGTGTACACAGAGCAGTAATCTCTTGGGGGTATAGTGTATACAGAGCAGTAATCTCTTGGGGGTATGGTGTATACAGAGCAGTAATCTCTTGGGGGTATGGTGTATACAGAGCAGTAATCTCTTGGGGATATGGTGTATACAGAGCAGTGATCTCTTGGGGGTATGGTGTATACAGAGCAGTGATCTCTTGGGGATATGGTGTATACAGAGCAGTGATCTATTAGGCATACAGAGTATGCAGAGCAGTGACACAATCTGGTAACTGTGTAAACAGAGGGGTGATCCGTTTTCGATCCTGTGTATGTGCACAGTGGTGATCTGGTTGGGGTTGTTGCACAGACATTGGGGTTTTCTTGCGAGAACTCAGAAGGGATCATGGTCGCACACTGACTGATAGTTCTGTAGATCGATTAGATCTTCTGTAATATTGTCCGAGATGTGAAAAATGATGCAGATCCTCTCTCTGGTTAGGTCACGTCCAGACTTCGGTAGGGATCACCCCTTCTTTGCTATTGAGAGGAGGCAGAAGATACTCTTCAGCCAGAAAGTACAAAGGGAACTCCACCAGATGTCCCCTCACCCTCGCCAAGATCTCCTGGGAGAGGATGGGATCAGTATTTGCCAGATGGGGTACGCAGGTGTAAGTCTGGCGTACTCGATGACTTGGCACACCGTTAGTCGGAAGACATCGAAACACCTTGTAGAGGGTAAGACAAGAAGAAGGAGACATTAAAAAAATATATCTAACAGTTTGTGTCATCTACAACAATCAACTGTAAATGCAGCTCTGGCTGTGACTGGAGTATGAGATCATGAGAAGGTAATGAGTAAGACAATATTAATACTGATACCTGATCATAAAGTGCGGTATTATTCAGTGCTATCTGATTCCAGACATTACTAAAGAACTCATCGGATATTGGATCGGAGACATCCAGACATGGCGGCTTCTGTGCACCCAGGAGAGTACTAAAAGATAGAAAGAGAGATGACGGAGTAGTAGTAGTATGAGGAGGAGGCAGGTATGGGATGTGTAGCAGTAGTAGTATAAGGTGGAGGCAGGTATGGGATGTGTAGTAGTAGTGTAGCAATAGTATATGGAGATGTAGTAGTAGTAGTGTAGCAGTAGTATAGGGAGATGTAGTAGTAGTGTAGCAGTAGTATAGGGAGATGTAGTAGAAGTGTAGCAGTAGTATAGGGAGATGTAGTAGTAGTGTAGCAGTAGTATATGGAGATGTAGTAGTAGTGTAGCAGTAGTATATGGAGATGTAGTAGTAGTAGTGTAGCAGTAGTATATGGAGATGTAGTAGTAGTAGTGTAGCAGTAGAATATGGAGATGTAGTAGTAGTAGTGTAGCAGTAGTATAGGGAGATGTAGTAGTAGTGTAGCAGTAGTATAGGGAGATGTAGTAGTAGTGTAGCAGTAGTATAGGGAGATGTAGTAGTAGTGTAGTAGTGTAGCAGTAGTATAGGGAGATGTAGTAGTAGTGTAGCAGTAGTATAGGGAGATGTAGTAGTAGTGTAGCAGTAGTATATGGAGATGTAGTAGTAGTGTAGCAGTAGTATATGGAGATGTAGTAGTAGTGTAGCAGTAGTATATGGAGATGTAGTAGTAGTGTAGCAGTAGTATATGGAGATGTAGTAGTAGTGTAGCAGTAGTAGTATATGGAGATGTAGTAGTAGTATAGCAGTAGTAGTATATGGAGATGTAGTAGTAGTGTAGCAGTAGTAGTATATGGAGATGTAGTAGTAGTGTAGCAGTAGTAGTATATGGAGATGTAGTAGTAGTGTAGCAGTAGTAGTATATGGAAATGTAGTAGAAGTGTAGCAGTAGTATAGGGAGATGTAGTAGTAGTGTAGCAGTAGTATATGGAGATGTAGTAGTAGTAGTGTAGCAGTAGTATATGGAGATGTAGTAGTAGTAGTGTAGCAGTAGTATATGGAGATGTAGTAGTAGTAGTGTAGCAGTAGTATAGGGAGATGTAGTAGTAGTGTAGCAGTAGTATAGGGAGATGTAGTAGTAGTGTAGCAGTAGTATAGGGAGATGTAGTAGTAGTGTAGCAGTAGTATATGGAGATGTAGTAGTAGTGTAGCAGTAGTATATGGAGATGTAGTAGTAGTGTAGCAGTAGTAGTATATGGAGATGTAGTAGTAGTGTAGCAGTAGTAGTATCTGGAGATGTAGTAGTAGTGTAGCAGTAGTAGTATATGGAGATGTAGTAGTAGTGTAGCAGTAGTATATGGAGATGTAGTAGTAGTGTAGCAGTAGTATATGGAGATGTAGTAGTAGTGTAGCAGTAGTATATGGAGATGTAGTAGTAGTGTAGCAGTAGTATATGGAGATGTAGTAGTAGTGTAGCAGTAGTATATGGAGATGTAGTAGTAGTGTAGCAGTAGTATATGGAGATGCAAGGAGTAAATGAGGATGGGATACTGGAATTGCATTTGTATTGTCGGCAGGAGGACCATATATAAAATTATCTCTTACTTAAAACAGTCCATGCGCAGGCTGAGCGCATATTTTCCTGCCTGGTATGGCTCCCCATCCATAAAGGACTGCTGATATTCTGTATCTTCCACCATGACGGCCAGTTCACTGTCCCTCTTTCCCAGCATGCTCCTGTCATTGATATTAGCCGAGCCTACACAAAGAGGCAGAAATGGAGGCCATCATACACTGCAGTGTCCTGGACTGGAGATGGGTGGAGAGGCTTGTCTAGGTTGTACTGGTCACCAGTAACAACATTATTACGCTCTACCACAGAACCTACCTATGATGACTTTTCGGTCATCCACAATCAGCATTTTGCTGTGTATATAAACAAGTTCTGTGACCAGAGACCCATCCGGCATCTCCCCGTGTGTCCGCAGGCCACAAACTGACAGGTACTGGCGCCAGACGTCTCCCACTACAAGAAGAAACAGGTAAAGGCATAGTACTAGCGACAGGACACAAGACTAGATACAGTACTAGCTACAGGACACAAGACTAGATACAGTACTAGCTACAGGACACAAGACTAGATACAGGACTAGCTACAGGACACAAGACTAGATACAGGACTAGCTACAGGACACAAGACTAGATACGGTACTAGCGACAGGACACAAAAGACTAGATACAGTACTAGCTACAGGACACAAGACTAGATACGGTACTAGCTACAGGACACAAGACTAGATACGGTACTAGCGACAGGACACAAAAGACTAGATACAGTACTAGCAACAGGACACAAGACTAGATACAGGACTAGCTACAGGACACAAGACTAGATACAGGACTAGCTACAGGACACAAGACTAGATACGGTACTAGCGACAGGACACAAGACTAGATACAGTACTAGCTACAGGACACAAGACTAGATACGGTACTAGCTACAGGACACAAGACTAGATACGGTACTAGCGACAGGACACAAAAGACTAGATACAGTACTAGCAACAGGACACAAGACTAGATACAGGACTAGCTACAGGACACAAGACTAGATACAGGACTAGCTACAGGACACAAGACTAGATACAGGACTAGCTACAGGACACAAGACTAGATACAGTACTAGTTATAGGACACAAGACTAGATACAGTACTAGTTATAGGACACAAGACTAGATACAGTACTAGTTATAGGACACAAGACTAGATACAGTACTAGTTATAGGACACAAGACTAGATACAGTACTAGTTATAGGACACAAGACTAGATACAGTACTAGTTATAGGACACCAGACTAGATACAGTACTAGCTACAGGACACAAGACTAGATACAGTACTAGCTACCAACCCCAGAAGTACTCCAGAGGATAACATGCGCTGATAACATAGGCACATGTACCATGCAAGCAAGATACAGTGTTGGTATGGTGCCAATGGAGAGTGCCCATAGACCTTATAGGCCATTCAATAGAATTAAGCATATAATGGTGGCTCTAAACAACCTATTGGAGGGCGCAAGCACTGGGCCCATCTGCCTCCGGACAAAAGGTTATGGGGCAGGGTAAGCCACCACCACCACCACAGCTCACACTTACTTTCTTCCTTCAAACGATAAATTATAGAATTATCTCCGCGGCAAATAGAACTGCAAAAGAGGAAAACAGAGTCAAAAGAACAAGAAATAGTTGTCAGTGGTCCAGCCACAATTCAAAGGTTCCATGTGGCAAACTAGTGGGTTTTATCACATTTTATTAGTCCAAAGTCGCAAATGAATGTAAGAAATATCCGCTATTGCTGTATATTATTGAAGATAACCCCAATAAAGCAGAGTGCACATAGCGGTGCGATCTACACTCATGTCACAACGGGCATGTATATAAGAAATAAACAAAATTATAAAAAATATATAATAATCTGTCCAAAATTGTGCAAAAATATACCTGAAATAAGTGATGTAGTATAGTCCCCCTCCAGTCTAGCGGTATGATATTGCACACTCATCATGTCGCAGGGTACAGAATGTACTGCTTGTATTGATTTTTTCGGTCTTGATTTTTTTCTTTATTTATTTGGGGATTTGTCTAATTTTTTATATCCCCAATATCATCCTGTCAATCTTTGTGCATTTTTGTATTGGGAAGTGTGATCCATCATTGATCTGCTGTTACCACACACCAGGTCGCAGCAAGGTTTCCTCCCATTCATCACTTATTTCAGGTATATTTTTTCAAAATTTTGGACAGATTATTATTATTATATATTATTTTGTTTATTTCTTATATACAGGGAGTGCAGAATTATTAGGCAAATGAGTATTTTGACCACATCATCCTCTTTATGCATGTTGTCTTACTCCAAGCTGTATAGGCTCGAAAGCCTACTACCAATTAGGCATATTAGGTGATGTGCATCTCTGTAATGAGAAGGGGTGTGGTCTAATGACATCAACACCCTATATCAGGTGTGCATAATTATTAGGCAACTTCCTTTCCTTTGGCAAAATGGGTCAAAAGAAGGACTTGACAGGCTCAGAAAAGTCAAAAATAGTGAGATATCTTGCAGAGGGATGCAGCACTCTTAAAATTGCAAAGCTTCTGAAGCGTGATCATCGAACAATCAAGCGTTTCATTCAAAATAGTCAACAGGGTCGCAAGAAGCGTGTGGAAAAACCAAGGCGCAAAATAACTGCCCTTGAACTGAGAAAAGTCAAGCGTGCAGCTGCCAAGATGCCACTTGCCACCAGTTTGGCCATATTTCAGAGCTGCAACATCACTGGAGTGCCCAAAAGCACAAGGTGTGCAATACTCAGAGACATGGCCAAGGTAAGAAAGGCTGAAAGACGACCACCACTGAACAAGACACACAAGCTGAAACGTCAAGACTGGGCCAAGAAATATCTCAAGACTGATTTTTCTAAGGTTTTATGGACTGATGAAATGAGAGTGAGTCTTGATGGGCCCGTGGCTGGATTGGTAAAGGGCAGAGAGCTCCAGTCCGACTCAGACGCCAGCAAGGTGGAGGTGGAGTACTGGTTTGGGCTGGTATCATCAAAGATGAGCTTGTGGGGCCTTTTCGGGTTGAGGATGGAGTCAAGCTCAACTCCCAGTCCTACTGCCAGTTTCTGGAAGACACCTTCTTCAAGCAGTGGTACAGGAAGAAGTCTGCATCCTTCAAGAAAAACATGATTTTCATGCAGGACAATGCTCCATCACACGCGTCCAAGTACTCCACAGCGTGGCTGGCAAGAAAGGGTATAAAAGAAGAAAATCTAATGACATGGCCTCCTTGTTCACCTAATCTGAACCCCATTGAGAACCTGTGGTCCATCATCAAATGTGAGATTTACAAGGAGGGAAAACAGTACACCTCTCTGAACAGTGTCTGGGAGGCTGTGGTTGCTGCTGCACGCAATGTTGATGGTGAACAGATCAAAACACTGACAGAATCCATGGATGGCAGGCTTTTGAGTGTCCTTGCAAAGAAAGGTGGCTATATTGGTCACTGATTTGTTTTTGAATGTCAGAAATGTATATTTGTGAATGTTGAGATGTTATATTGGTTTCACTGGTAAAAATAAATAATTGAAATGGGTATATATTTGTTTTTTGTTAAGTTGCCTAATAATTATGCACAGTAATAGTCACCTGCACACAAAGATATCCCCCTAAAATAGCTAAAACTAAAAACAAACTAAAAACTACTTCCAAAAATATTCAGCTTTGATATTAATGAGTTTTTTGGGTTCATTGAGAACATGGTTGTTGTTCAATAATAAAATTAATCCTCAGAAATACAACTTGCCTAATAATTCTGCACTCCCTGTACAGTACAGACCAAAAGTTTGGACACACCTTCTCATTCAATGAGTTTTCTTTATTTTCATGACTATGAAAATTGTAGATTCACACTGAAGGCATCAAAACTATGAATTAACACATGTGGAATTATATACATAACAAACAAGTGTGAAACAGAAAATATGTCATATTCTAGGTTCTTCAAAGTAGCCACCTTTTGCTTTGATTACTGCTTTGCACACTCTTGATGAGCTTCAAGAGGTAGTCCCCTGAAATGGTCTTCCAACAGTCTTGAAGGAGTTCCCAGAGATGCTTAGCACTTGTTGGCCCTTTTGCCTTCACTCTGTGGTCCAGCTCACCCCAAACCATCTCGATTGGGTTCAGGTCTGGTGACTGTGGAGGCCAGGTCATCTGGTGCAGCACCCCATCACTCTCCTTCATGGTCAAATAGCCCTTACTTTCAAAGTTTTCCCAATTTTTCGGCTGACTGACTGACCTTAATTTCTTAAAGTAATGATGGCCACTCGTTTTTCTTTACTTAGAATTTGTATTATGGCAAGAAAAAAGCAGCTAACAGTCTATTCAGTAGGACTATCAGCTGTGTATCCACCTGACTTCTCCTCCACGCAACTGATGGTCCCAACCCCATTTATAAAGGCAAGAAATCCCACTTATTAAACCTGACAGGGCACACCTGTGAAGTGAAAACCATTTCAGGGGACTACCTCTTGAAGCTCATCAAGAGAATGCCAAGAGTGTGCAAAGCAGTAATCAAAGCAAAAGGTGGCTACTTTGAAGAACCTAGAATATGACATATTTTCTGTTGTTTCACACTTGTTTGTTATGTATATAATTCCACATGTGTTAATTCATAGTTTTGATGCGTTCAGTGTGAATCTACAATTTTCATAGTCCTGAAAATAAAGAAAACTCTTTGAATGAGAAGGTGTGTCCAAACTTTTGGTCTGTACTGTACATGCCCGTTGTGATATCAGTGTAGATCGCACTCTGCATTATTGGGGTTATCTTCAATAATATACAGCAATGTCCGATATTTCTTACATTTATTTGCGACTTTGGACTAATAAAACGTGATATTTTTATATTTTGGCTCGCTCTGTTTATTTTTTATTATTTTTTGTGTGGTTTATGACCCTCTAGACTTTGGTCAGATAAATGGGACTGACTGAGGACCGACCAGCAGGACCTCGCAGACTAAGGTCCGACCATAGACGAACATGAGAATTAAGGAGATTCTGGAATAAACCAATAAGAATTGTGGAGTAAACTTTAGGATTAAAGTACAGTAACATCAGAGGAGGTTCATGGTCAATGTTAGATTGGGGAATATTCTAGAGTCATGTCCGACCAATGAGAGTTCAGGGCCCATGGCAGGCCAATAGTCATCTTAGATTTAAGTAAAACCAATGGGTGTCAGACTAAACAGTCCTTAAACCAGTGAGAATCCTAGAAGAACCACCGATCAGTGTACAAGGTTAGTATTAGACCAGAGGACAGTCGTAGGCTAATGGTGGACAAGCATATGTAGACTATCCCCAAGAGACCACAATTTCAGGATGTGCCACAAAGAGAAGCCAGTGGCCAATTAAATTAACAATAATCATACCCTACCGCATCTCTTTATATCCAGATAATGTTTTATTTTTTTATAGAGCATACTAAAACAACACTTCCAAGACTCATCCAAATAGGTAACTCTTTTGGTAAGGTCTCCGGTTTAGATATTAACTGGTCAAAAACCACTCTTATGCCAGTGGATATCTTTATACTCTCTGCTGAGCATACTTTGAGTATGCTGAAGGTTTCAGATTCTTTTCAATATTTAGGTATGACTGTCTCCCAAGATTGAGGATTATCTTCAGATGAATTTGATTCCATTATTAACTAAGCTGAGGTCCAAAATTGGGATATGGCTCCGACTTCCTTTGTCTAGAGCTGATAGAGTTTCCATGGTTAGGATAATGATTTTGCCCCAATTCATTTATATTCTTAGGAATTCACCTATTTGGATAGAAGATACGTTTTTTAAGCTTATCGAGAGAATTATTAATGATTTGTTGTGGGGACGAAAGCGGGTGAGGCTTAGACTGGAATATTTATATAAGCCGGTGTAAAACAGGGAGGACTGAAGCTTCCCTATTTCATGGCCTATTTTACAGCTGGCCAATTATGGCTTTATCGTGAATGGGAGAAAAGTGTACTGTGTAGCATCTTGGTGAGGAGATCCCCATATAATAACTTACTTATATTGTTGGAATCTGGGCAATTGACTTATGTGCAACAGGATTATATAGAGAAGCTAAAAATGTATTATCTAGGGCTTGGGATACTATTAGAAGATGGCAGGGAATATAAGGATCTCTTCAGTATACTCCCCTTTGGCGTAATCTTCAATTTCAGGCCATGGATAAATTAACTGGGACCAGTTTTGGCAAAATAATAATAATAATATTTTTTGGTGAAGAACTGAGAGATACTTCCGTTATCGGTGTTCGTACAAAGGGAGAATATGGATGGTTTGTCTTAGTCTTCATGCGGCCTAATCTGGAATATGCAGTTCAGTTCTGGGCACCAGTCCATAGAAAGGACGCTCTGCAGCTGGAACAAGTACAGAGAAGAGCGACTAAACTGATAAGGGTCATGGAGGGTCTTCGTTATGAGGAAAGATTAAAAGAATTGAATTTATTTAGTCTTGAGAAGAGACGTCTAAGGGGGGACATGATTAACCTATACAAGTATATAAATGGGCCATACAAAAAATACAGCGAAAAACTGTTCCATGAAAAATGTGCTCAAAAGACAAGGGGGCACTGCCTCCGACTGGAGAAGAAAAAGTTCAGTCTCCAGAAGCATCAAAGCTTCTTTACTGTGAATCTGTGGAATAGACTTCCTCAGGACATGGTCACAGCTGGAACAGTGGACAGTTTCAAAAAGGGTTTAGACAAATTCTTAAAAGTAAAAACATTAATGCTTATAAAAACGTGTAGAAATCTGAGTCTCACTTCCTTCTGGGATTCGCGTCCCCACCTATCCCTTGGTTAAACTTGATGGACGTTTGTCTTTTTTCAACCGTATTAACTATGTAACTATGTAAGATATTTTCAGTTATATTCGCCACTCACTAGTGTGAAGAACAAATCACTTTTGGAGATTGATACTTCTACTTTTTTTAATGATTTGATAGGGAACTTAGATCAGAAGTTAAAAATTATATATTTTTATAAATTATTACTTAGGGTACTATTCACCAAGATGCAATCACCAGGACAAGGGGCTTGGGAAGCGGATTACCCAAGGATCTAAATAGAGGGATGGGGAAATATATTTGCCAATTTGAGTTCTACATCTCACAATTTTGATCACGTATTGGTAGAATTTAATATTTTACATAGATTATACATGTTTCGCCTAGAGATGAGAGAATTTGCATAAAACTTCCTTCTAATACTGTACGGAGCAGGAGCTCAGTACAGTATTAGAATGTATTGAATCTAAAGAGCCAAAGTTATTACTTCAGAAATTAATTTATACTGTAAAAAATAATTTCCCGAACTCTGGTTCGGTTCCAAGGTACCACTTGGAACTGAACTAGAGTTCGGGAAATGTTTTTTTACAGTACAAATTAATTTCTGAAGTTATTATGCAAAGTCTCGCGAGACTTCGCAAAGTAATTAATTTGGCTCATCAGAGCAAATACATTCTAATACTGTACGAAGCTCCTGCTCCGTACAGTATTAGAACAAAGTTTTATGTGAATCGACTTCAGATGTTTCATCCAAAGTCGATTTGCTCATCTCTAGTTACGCCCTTATGGCTTGATAAATTAGGGTTAAGAGACAGTTCTAAGTGTCCACGGTGTGATTTTCTTGGGGTTGATCATTCATATATGCTCTGGTCCTGTCCAGAACTAAAACAGTATTGGACTGCAATCAAAAATTTTGTTGCTAAGGAGTTAAGATTCCTGATTCCTTTCGCGGTTGAGTGTTGGATATTGAGTGATCTCTCCAAGGTAAATATAAAAAGATTCTCCTGAACATAATACTGTTCCTGCTGAGACTCTTGATCTCCCGAGTTTGGTTTTCATGAAATATTCGAAATTTGAACAATTGGATAAATCTGGTCAATAGGGTTAAAAGTTGTGAGTATTTCTTGTATAAGCAAATAAATAGTCAGGAGAAATCGACCAAGATATGGGAGGCTTGGAGGTTTTGACCTCCTCCCTCAATTCTCCATGGCATTCATCGTTCTTCTCCTAATTTATTTAATTCATTTGATTTTTATTTTCTTTATCCTTGAGATGCATCACAAGGGTAGGGAGGGTTGGGACCTGGGTGGTTAAAATAATAATGATTTTATGTTGTATTATTGTATGAAAAAGACTGTTTGTACATTTTTTTGGCACTTTAATATAAAAAAAAAAATATAAAAAATCATACCACCAGTGCCTGAGGGCATGACCTGGTGGAGCATTACAGGAATGAGTTCAGAGACCTTGTTCTAGACAAAAAATGTAAGATCATCAGTTTCATATGGTTGGACTTTTCCAATTGGAGAAAGATTAAGGAGTATCCATGAGAAACAATTGCTGAACCATCCAACATCCCAACCCAATGCCAGATTACAAGAATGTTATAGAACTAAGAAAGATATGTCAACCATAACAAAAAAAACTCTCCCCATCTCCAACACTTCTGGAACAACTGCTGACCTGACTGCGGTGTTACCTGTATGTAAAGTGCAGGATGGCCTGGATGGAGTTTCCACCTCCCAACTCAATATTGCCCTCAAAGCCAGGTAACAGAGGGATCACAATGAAGACCCGGAATTTTCTGCCTTCCCTGTAATGACAGGCGAGTTAGTAGTGGGGACAATGAGAGGCACAGTTCTTGAATCTGCAGGGAGTAGAGAGGGTCTATGGCACAAAGAACAGGATGAGGGCCTCAAATTTGTTTAAAATTGTCATTTATTCAAAAGGTATCTGGAGGAACTGGACTGAAAATGTGGACCTTCAGGTCCCTCATCCCCCAGCTAAAACTAGTCACACTGACACAGACAAGGTTTGTGTCATTACCCTGTACCCCAAGTGTCAGTGTGTCAGCGCCCTGTACCCCAAGTGTGTCATTATCCTAGGTAAGTTTAGGGAAAAAATGGCAGTACTACCGGGGCGCTAAGATTTAACCACACTTTATTTTAGTATACAACTAGAAAAACAAAGTGATTGGGTCTTATTTTAGCTACGCGTTTCACCAACGCTCCATCGGCTTCTTCAGCCTGACCCAGAGGAATGGCACACACCAGAATTTACATAAAAAAACAGGAAATTACATCATTAGATTGCAAGTTCAGTCCACAAATAAGTTTAGTAGCATAAATAATTAATTTAAAAAAAATGAATAAAACATTGTGAAAATAATAATATATATATATATATATATATATATATATATATATATATATATATATAGCAATATACTATTTTGGTAAATTATAATTGAATACTAATAGTAAATTATTAAGTGAATAAAACAAAAAACAAAAAAACACAAACAGATAACTGACATAAAATCATTATTTATAATAGAAAGCTCAGTTAAAAAAAAAGCTCTGCTAAAATCGTTATTTATTCCTCTATAGTGAATATTTATTCCTCTATAGTAAGTACTTGTGGTAGGAAGCCTGAATACTGTTTATTTAGTATGTTCTATGACTTCATTGAGACCTTCAGGTACCAGCATCTGCAGGTGAAATATCCAGTAGGGTTCTTTATTTACTAATTGTTGGAATCTATTTTTAGTGTTTGGAGGAATCCAGTCGATGATGGTCAGTTTTAGGACAGATATATCGCGATTGTGCTGTGTATCGAAATGTCTAGAAATGCTATTGAGTTGTTTTCAGTTACTTATATTGCTTCTATGTTTTTTTTTATCTGGTTCTCATACACAGAGTTGTTTCGTCCTACATATTGTAGGGACGCTCCAAAAAGGAGATCTTTGTATGACTTACCAGTAAAATCTCTTTCTCGCTCTTCATTGGGGGACCTCTTGGAGGCGTTGACACTAGTAAAAGCTGTTAGCTCTTCCCCTGGCAGCTATACCCCCTCCAGTCTGGAGAGAGAGCTTCAGTTTGTGAGAAGGAGTAGGAGAAGCAAGAAAACCAACGAAAAAAACGTGTAACAGCAACAATGCCAAGAACCGAACCAGGTTCTAACCAATTAACTGGGTGGGTGCTGTGTCCCCCAATGAAGAGCGAGAAAGAGATTTTACTGGTAAGTTATACAAAAATCTCCTTTTCTCGCCCATATTCATTGGGGGACACAGGAACCATGGGACGTTCAAGAGCAGTCCACAAAGAGGGAAAAACCACAGACCCATGGAAGCAAGTGCCCCTGCTGGTAGCTAAGAAACTGCCGCCTGCAAGACCTTGCGGGCTAAGCAGCGGCCTCAGATGCATAAGAATGCACCTGGGAATTTTTTTTTGAATGTGTGTAAGGAAGACCGGAAGCAACCTCTGGATGACAAAAAAGGGGGGTTCCGTACGCCGGAAGGGACTGGTGGCTGCCAATAATGACGAGGCTCCCTGCCTTAGGGAGTGAAGGAGAGGGGCAGTGAAGGAAGGACAATTTCTACATTGAAGTGGAAGACAGAGACCACCTACGGGAGAAAAAAGGAATGGGCCAGAGAACCGCCTTATCCTTGTGAAGACCCAGGAAGGGTTCTCTGCAAGAGAGCACCCCCAACTCGAAACACCAATCTGATTGATGAGAGCCACAAGAAAAAAAAACTAACTTCTAGGACAGGAGCCGGAGAGAAATGTCTCCCCAAGGGCTCAAAGGGATAAGACTGGAACTCTGAGAGAACTATATTCAGATCCCAAGGCGGTAAGGGACGGTACGGAGGAACCGTATGTGCCACTCCCTGAAAAAAGGTTTCCATGGGCACCAGGGGAGGCCCCGCCGTCAACCAAGACCCTAAATGCCGATGTAAGACCGGACCCTAAAGGAAGGTAGTCTCTGAGTGGCAGTGACAAGAGACATCTCCTAGAAGGAGAACGAGATCAGCGTACAACGCGCGACGGGGCCAATCCGGAGCGACTAGCATTAGTCGGAATGCCCTCCATCTGATCCTCCGTAGAACCCTGGGTAGGAGAGAAGAAACACGTAAGGAGGGAGAAACTCCCGCCAAGGAGATGTCAGGGCATCCATGTCGTATGTTTCCGGAACTCCTGCTCGGGAGAGAAGGTGGGGAGCTTTCGTATAGATACCGTTAGCACACCCAGACCAATGGAAGGAGTACCTATAGAAGGAGGGATGTGGAGGGCGCCACAGCCCACCAGTCGGGACCGGAGCGTGCCTGGAATGGAAGGCCACTAAAAGAATACCCCATGCAGGTGCAGATGAGGGAAGGTAGTAACATAGGAACTACCAAGGCATGCGGGATGTCTATGAATCATGATCCAGAGGAGGAAAGGGACAGGAGAAGAATAGGTCAGGTCCAAGCCCATTTCCCGCAGAGACTGGCGCTATACAGAAGTAGCCAAGGATTTCAGTTGTAGAAAAGTCCATCACCTGAAGAAAAAAACTAAACAGACAGACCTTTAAGTATGTAGTTGTATGCAATACCGCTCCCACAGTAATAGCCAGTGCTCGCCCCGTCAGCGCAAAGAAACTGAGAGGGAGGCCTGAGACTATCCGTAGAAGCCACGTACCATACTGCCCCAGTTTAAGTAGAACAACCTTAAGAACTCTACCTGGAACTGCGCCGAACAGGAGCAACTGCCAAGCTGGCGCCAGGGTAGGGCCCCTACCTGAGGGGATGTCCCATTGCAGCGACCACGAACTCGAGCACTAGCGAAAGGCTGAACCTGTGGAGGGAAACACGCTGTAGCTGCTACCAGAGCGCCAGCATAACCACTTTCCCAGAGAAGGAGAAGTGGTGGATAGAGAATACAGTCAGTGAGCACTTGACTCGTTGGAACGCACTCACCATATATGTGCAATGGTGTACGCACTACTACTGATGCGGACAATATCATGACCGACTGGAACAATGAAGACCCATGGAGATGGGAGTCTCTAGGACACAAGTGATGCTAGTAAACCCACTGAGAAGATAGAGGAGTTATAATCATGGCCAAAACCAGTACCAAAAAGAACAGAATGAGAATAGCCACCGTATCCACTGGTGGCACTCATATAGCACTAAAGTAAGAGTACCGACTGTTGAATTGCCGTATCTAAAGATATTCAGTTATTCCCCCGCTAGTGGATCACTTGCGAAAGGGAGTAAGGCAGGCAGGCAGGAAGCACAGTGATGTGTAACACTCCGGCTATGGGAGGATAGTGCGACAGTCGGACCGTATCCAATGGTGGTGCAATTACCCCACCTATGGAAGGTGGAATGCGTACGGAGTACTTAAGCCAGTGGTAGGTAAAAGACCCCACCTATAAAGGAGGGTTAATGCTCACGGCGAGAACTAGTGCATATGGCGAGTCCTGTACCCTGTGGGAGTGCAATTAGCATCTAAGTAAGGGGGTAATGCATACAGCACACCTTGTAACCAGTGATAATGTCATCCTGGCACCTGTGGAAGGAGCTATTGAATACGGCAGGTACTAAACCCAGTGGAGATGCAATTCCGTCACCTACAGAAGGGGGAATGTATACGTCCGGCACTGAAATCAGTGTCATTGTACTTAGTCCACCTATGACAGGGGACATTGTATAAGGTCAGTATTGTAACCCAAAGTAGTGTAATTACTCCGCCTAAGGAAGGGGGTAATGCCTACGACAAGTGCTGCTGGTCACCGTAGACGCAAGGCAATCTTAGGAGATTGCTTCGGATTCATTTCAGGGACTGAACCAGTGATTCTCTGTGAGAGGGTGCGCCTGAGCGTGACCCGGGGAGGAAGGGAGGGGGTGCGGAGATGTTTGAGGATAAGATGACCTGATGTGGTCTGCTAGCGCGCAGGTCTGCCCCTCAGAATCTCACCCCTGGCAGATGCGGACTGCGTAGGAGGGGGCTTAGCAACCAAACCACCCAGGGGGTGGAATGGGAACAGAGGTCCTGTATAAAATCGCGCCGGCTGAGAATCATCAACCAACGACCCGGGAGGGTGGATTGGGTACAGGGGTTCTGTATAAAATTGCGCCAGCAGAGAACTATCAACCAAACGACCCCAGAGGGTGGATTGGGAAGTTCCAGTTGCCTCCCACTGGAATTGCGAAGGTGGCGAATCATCAACCAAACGACCCAGGAGGGTGGATTGGGAATCCAGAGGTTCTCCACTGTATGGCGCAGGTGGAGAATCATCAACCAAATGGCCCTGGAAAACGGATTGGGAATCCTGCGGAGATCCTTCCTGAATTGCGCAGGTGGAGAATTAGCAACCAAACGACCCAGAGGGTGGGTTTGGAATGCTTCAGCTGTCCTCCACGTGATGTACGAAGGTGGAGAATTATCAACCAAATGACCCCGGAGGGTGGATTCGGAATTCCAGAGGTTCTCCGCTATATTGAGTAGTGTTGAGCGCGAATATTCGAATTTCGAATTTTTTTCTCGAATATCGCAATTTCGAGATTTTGCGAATATTTAGAATATAGTTCCAAATATTCGCGAAATCGAATTAATTTAATCGTACGATTTTTTTTTTCCTGTATAAGGCAACGTTCCTATGACTATGGCTAGGCTAATAATCTTAGGATTAAATTAATCGTACGATTTTTTATTTTATTTTTTTCCTGTATAAAGCAAAGTTCCTATGACTATGGCTAGGCTAATATGTGTATTTTATGAAATTTCTTAATATTGCTCTAACTTCGTCTTTTAGAATATTCGTAATATTCTAAAAGACGGAGTTAGAGCAATAATACGAATATTCTAAAAGACGAAGTTAGAGCAATATTAAGAAATTTCGTAAAATACATATATTAGCCTAGCAATAGTCATAGGAACGTTGCCTTATACAGGAAAAAAATAAAAATAAAATCGTATGATTAAATTAATCGTACGATTATTTTATTTTATTTTTTTCCTGTATAAGGCAAAGTTCCTATGACTATGGCTAGGCTAATATGTGTATTTTACGAAATTTCTTAATATTGCTCTAACTTCGTCTTTTAGAATATTCGTAATATTCTAAAAGACGGAGTTAGAGCAATATTACGAATATTCTAAAAGACGAAGTTAGAGCAATATTAAGAAATTTCGTAAAAAGCACATATTAGCCTAGCCATAGTCATAGGAACGTTGCCTTATACAGAAATAAAATAAAAATATTATAATCGTACGATTAAAAAAAATCGTACGATTAATTTAATCGCATATTATTCGCGAAAAATAAAATAATTTTGAATATTCGATTTCGACAAAAATAATACGAATATTCATTCGAATATTCGCGAAATATCGCGAAATCGAATATGGCACCTCCCGCTCATCACTAATATTGAGCAGGTGGAGAATTATCAAAGAAAACAGCCCCGGAGGACGGAGTGGGATCCTGCAGTGGTCCGTCACTGGACTGCGCAGGTGGAGAATAATCAACCAAAAACGGCCCCGGAGGGCAGATTGGGATCCTGCAGTGGTCCGTCACTGGACTGCGCAGGTGGAGAATCATCAACCAAAATGGCCCCGGAGGACGGATTGGGATCCTGCAGTGGTCCGTCACTGGACTGCGCAGGTGGAGAATCATCAACCAAAAACAGCCCCGGAGGACGGAGTGGGATCCTGCAGTGGTCCGTCACTGGATTGCGCAGGTGGAGAAACATTAACCAAAACGGCCCCGGAGGGCGGATTGGGATCCCGCAGTGGACCGTCACTGGATTGCGCAGGTGGAGAATCAACCAAAACGGCCCCGGAGGGCAGATTGGGATCCTGCAGTGGACCGTCACTGGACTGCGCAGGTGGAGAATCATCAACCAAAACGGCCCCGGAGGACGGATTGGGATCCCGCAGTGGACCGTCACTGGATAGCGCAGGTGGAGAATCATCAACTAAATGGCCCCGGAGGACGGATTGGGATCCTGCAGTTGTTCTTCACTGGATTGCGCAGGTGGAGAATCATCAACAAATTGGCCCCGAAGGACGGATTGGGATCCTGCAGCGGTCAGTCACTGGATTGCACAGGTGAAAAATCATCCACCAAACGGCCCCGGAGGGCGGATTGGGAACTATTAGAAGCGGGGGGGCCTCTCTATGTGTGACCGAGCGTCTCGTTACCAGCGGTGCGCTCGGTCCCCACAAGCTCCGCCGGCAGCCACAGCCACCAGGCAAAAGTCACTCACTCCATGGCATTGCGCCGCAGGCAACTCCCTCCACTAAGCAACCCCTGCAGCCGCCCGTCTCAGTTGCTCTAGGCCTCCGCTGGAGTCGCTGAGCTTAGGCACATCGCAGGGGAGGTGGGTAATATCAGAGATGGTTGCCGACCAGTGACTATGTCGGACAACATCTTTCTGTATAATGGCACAGGCATTGCCATTAACGCCCGATGATCTGATCAACCAATTGGCCCCTGCCCTGCCTAGTAAGGGGGGAACTAGAAAGCCGCCACAACAGAGACTGCCCCTGGAAGGGTCAAACTGGCTAGAGATACCAGGAGGTAGGTGGCATGCCTTAATCGTAGGTGTGCTTGGAGCGGGCCCCTGAGTGATAATGAACGAGGGAGGGAGGGGGAAGAGGGTTGATACTTACCTATTCCCGTGTACTCACCTCATCCTGCCGCCATCTTCACCCCTCCTCTGGTCCAGCAGGGTCACCCCTTCAGCTACTGGCACCGTAGTGGCAGTACGCTGGAAAAAGGGGGCTTGGATGGGTGACCCCTAGGCTGGCGGGATGCAGGGGAGCGAGGCTGCCCTGGTCCACCATGTCTTCTGTGGGGGAGGCAGCAGTGCGGGTGACCAGCACTGGCGCAACTCGACCCTGGGAGAACAGGGAGGCGAGGCGACCACTGTTTTCCCATCTGAAAAAGAAGGAAAAAAATAAACTAAAATAAAAAAATCTTCTGGAGATCTTCAGGAAGGTCTTGCCTCCTATTGACACTAGAAAAAACTGAAGCGCTCTCTCCAGGCTGGAGGGGGTATAGCTGCCGGGGGAGGAGCTAACAGCTTTATCTAGTGTCAACGCCTCCTAGAGGACATAGCTATACCAACGGTTCCTGTGTCCCCCATGAATATGGGCGAGAAAGATAGATAAAGGATGAGCCGCAGTCCAAGTGTGTCTTTATTTTCACATTTTCCCCTGTGATAGATGAAATAAAATCTGATTGACCGGGGGAGATGTTCCTGCAGCATAAACATTTTATGTGTTTGCATCGGTAATTTCCCATGGTATCCTGAGTATTTGTGGGCCTGCTTAGTTTTTTATTCACCATACTAGGTGCCAAGATATTTTTTAAGGTTATGTTTCCTCTGTATGTGAGGTTTGGTTTTTTTGGTAATATATATTTTTCAGAATTCAGTAAAATGTCCCAGTTTTTTGTGAAGATATTTTTTATTTCATTATGGGCAGTTTTATAAGTGGTGATAAAATTATATTTGAATTGATCTCTATTTTTATTGATAATTTTTTTATTCCCTGTTAGTCATTTTGAGTCAGGAGACAAGTTTTTTTATATACTGGGGATAAAATTTTTGATGGGTATTTTTTCTCTTTAAATCTTTTTTTTTGTAAGATTTTGGCTTGTTTGGTGAAATCTTCAGTTGAGGTGCAATTTTTCCTTATCCGGCGGTATTGTCCGTATGGGATATTCTTCAGCCATTTGTGGTGATGGCTGCTTTGAAAATATAAATAACTATTTGTGTCAACTTGTTTAAAGTGTGTTTTGGATCCAATTGTGTTTTTATAGGACCACACGAGTGGCACCAAGTTATGCCAATCTCTTTATGGGCCGGTTTGAACAACACCACATTGCACAGTCCCCGACTTTTTCTCCACTCATCGTGTACAGTCGTGGCCAAAAACTTAGAGAATTACATAAATATTGGAAATTAGAAAAGTTGCTGCTTAAGTTTTTATAATAGCAATTTGCATATACTCCAGAATGTTATGAAGAGTGATCAGATGAATTGTATAGTCCTTCTTTGCCATGAAAATTTACTTAATCCCAAAAAAAACTTTCCACTGCATTTCATTGCTGTCATTAAAGGACCTGCTGAGATCATTTCAGTAATCGTCTTGTTAACTCAGGTGAGAATGTTGACGAGCACAAGGCTGGAGATCATTATGTCAGGCTGATTGGGTTAAAATGGCAGACTTGACATGTTAAAAGGAGGGTGATGCTTGAAATCATTGTTCTTCCATTGTTAACCATGGTGACCTGCAAAGAAACGCGTGCAGCCATCATTGCGTTGCATAAAAATGGCTTCACAGGCAAGGATATTGTGGCTACTAAGATTGCACCTCAATCAACAATTTATAGGATAATCAAGAACTTCAAGGAAAGAGTAAACATTCTTGTTAAGAAGGCTTCAGGGTGTCCAAGAAAGTCCAGCAAGCGCCAGGATCGTCTCCTAAAGAGGATTCAGCTGCGGGATCGGACTGCCACCAGTGCAGAGCTTGCTCAGGAATGGCAGCAGGCAGGTATGAGCGCATCCGCACAGTGAGGCGAAGACTTTTGGAAGATGGCCTGGTGTCAAGAAGGGCAGCAAAGAAGCCACTTCTCTCCAAAAAAGACATCAGGGACAGATTGATCTTCTGCAGAAAGTATGGTGAATGAACTGCTGAGGACTGGGGCAAAGTCATATTCTCCGATGAAGCCTCTTTCCGATTGTTTGGGGCATCTGGAAAAAGGCTTGTCCGGAGAAGAAAAGGTGAGCGCTACCATCAGTCCTGTGTCATGCCAACAGTAAAGCATCCTGAGACCATTCATGTGTGGGGTTGCTTCTCATCCAAGGGAGTGGGCTCACTCACAATTTTGCCCAAAAACACAGCCATGAATAAAGAATGGTACCAAAACACCCTCCAACAGCAACTTCTTCCAACAATCTAACAACAGTTTGGTGAAGAACAATGCATTTTCCAGCACGATGGAGCACCGTGCCATAAGGCAAAAGTGATAACTAAGTGGCTAGGGGACCAAAACGTTGACATTTTGGGTCCATGGCCTGGAAACTCCCCAGATCTTAATCCCATTGAGAACTTGTGGTCAATCCTCAAGAGGCGGGTGGACAAACAAAAACCTACTAATTCTGACAAACTCCAAGAAGTGATTATGAAAGAATGGGTTGCTATCAGTCAGGAATTGGCCCAGAAGTTGATTGAGAGCATGCCCAGTCGGATTGCAGAGGTCCTGAAAAAGAAGGGCCAACACTGCAAATACTGACTCTTTGCATAAATGTCATGTAATTGTCGTTAAAAGCCTTTATATTTCACTACATCACAGAAACAACTGAAACAAAGATCTAAAAGCAGTTTAGCAGCAAACTTTGTAAAAACTAATATTTGTGTCATTCTCAAAACTTTTGGCCACGACTGTACTATAAAAAATACATAGATGATTTGTTCATCATTTGGAAAGGCGCACAAAAGGATGCCCTTGACTTTGTTTTCATTCAATGACAAACCAACAGATAAAGGGCTGTGTGATGGGCACACGAGTGGCACCAAGTTATGCCAATCTCTTTATGGGCCGGTTTGAACAACACCACATTGCACATTCCCCGACTTTCTCCACTCATCGTGCTCTATAAAAAATACATAGATTTGTTCGTCATTTGGAAAGGCGCACAAAAGGATGCCCTTGACTTTGTAGAAGAACTGAACAACTCCTCCTGGGGCATTCATTTTTGCCCAAATTTTTCTAGAGATGAAATTATTTTCTTAGACTTCACACTATTTCGGTCCGATAAAAACACAATTGGATCCAAAACACACTTTGAAAATATAAATAACTATTTGTGTCAACTTGTTTAAAGCAGCCATCACCACAAATGGCTGAAGAATATCCCATAGGGACAATACCGCCGGATAAGGAAAAATTGTACCTCAACTGAAGATTTCACCAAACAAGCCAAAATCTAGAGAAAAAATACCCATCAGAAATAGTATCCTCCGCATATAAAAAACTTGTCTCCTGACTCAAAATGACTGTCTAACCGGGAATAAAAAAAATTATCAATAAAAATAGAGATCAATTCAAATATAATTTTATCACCACTTATAAAACTGCCCATAATGAAATAAAAAATATCTTCACAAAAAACTGGGAGATTTTACTGAATGACCCCATTCTGAAAAAATATATTACAAAAAAAAACAAAAAACTCACATACAGAGGAAACATAACCATAAAAAATATCTTGGCACCTAGTATGGTGAATAAAAAAAAAACTAAGCATGCCTACAAATACTCAGGATACCATGGGAAATTACCGATGCAAACACATAAAATGTTTATGCTGCAGGAACATCTCCCCCGGTCAATCAGATTTTATTTCATCGATCACAGGGGAAAATGTTAAAATAAAAACACACTTGGACTGCGGCTCATCCTTTGTTATCTATCTTTTGGCGCGTCCCTGCAATATGTAGGACGAACAACTCTGTGTATGAGAACCAGATTAAAAAACCATAGAAGATGTGATTTTCACACGACTTTGCTGACGTCCTGAGTCTCAGGGATGTAAAAGATACGTATGGCAAATTTCTATTAGATTGGGTAATATTTCGGGGTTGCGCACATTGATCACTGTTATTACTACTCTCACTTCTGTACCTAGGAGGTTGGTCTAAAAACGACTTCAGTTTCAGGATCCCAGGGGCTGGACGGCAAAGGCAATATAGGCACTTAAAATTGTCCTCTTCACTAAACAGTTAAATATTCCTTAACGAGAATTGAAAGGAATGAAGCGGGTTGTACATTTTGTCAGCCTCATATAGGTTCGCTTTTTGCACGAGGCAATTGTAAGTCGATGGGCTCCAAAGAATTATTTGGATATGCTACAGCTTCTGAGCACTTACCCAGATGCAGACATAAAAAAAAAGTGCTCTCACAGTTGCTAAGAGACACCTGTATCTGTTAGAAACAAACGTAGGATTGGCTTTTTTTGGACAAACGCATTACTCAGGCTGTTAAGGAAAATAGGACTAAAAATTCTGAAACCAAACCTGCAAAGAAAGAGGAAATGAAACGATTAGAGGGTAAAAACCTAGTTTTTGAAGGAAAAGACCTGAGCCATTTCATTACTAATAAAACAAAGACGTCCTTTGAATTATTTGGGATCCACGAGGCGACAGAATACTGCAGTGATTATCTAAGAAGCCATGTGACCGCTCTTAAGGTGGTCAGTGATACCGCAGAAAGAGGAATTGCTCTGAAAAGTTTAACGAATCGGTCAGGGACGAACAAAAACAATTCTTGTTGAGGGTCGTCGAGCATCACAGAAAAGTCGTCACCAAGCGAACAAAAGAAGGGATTTCATCGTTCAAAGTTGATTAATATAACACATGTTTTGCCCATCATACTACCTATTAATCTTAGTGTCAAGTTTTAATAATATTTTAAGTTTGTGATTTCTAGTTTTCCCAATAAAAGTAATTAACATTGAAAAATCATATTTTTTGCCTAAAGTGTGCAACCTCTAAATATTATCCAATCTTCTTGAAATTTGGCATATATATCTCTTACATCACTGAGACTCGGGGCGTCAGCAAAGTCTGCAAAAATTGAACATCATTTTTTTTTCCATTACAAAATGAAACCCTAATATATATAATTTATATATTATTTATTTGTATTTATATAATATATTTGCACAATGTTTTATTCAGTTTTTAATTATTTATGCTACTAAAACGTATTTGTGGACTGAACTTGTCAATCTAATGCCTGTTTAGTTTTTTGGGTAAATTCTGGTGTGTGCCATTCCTCTGGGTCAGCCAGAAGAAGCTGATGGAGCGTTGGTGAAACACGTAGCTAAACTAAGACCCAATCACTTTATGTGTCAGCGTGTCATTATCCCGTACCCCGAGTGTCAGCGTGTCATTATCCAGTACCCCAAGTGTCAGCGTGTCTTTATCCCATACCCAAAGTGTCAGCGTGTCTTTATCCCGTACCCAAAGTGTCAGCGTGTCTTTATCCCGTACCCCAAGTGTCAGCGTGTCATTATCCCATACCCCAAGTGTCAGCGTGTCATTATCCCATACCCCAAGTGTCAGCGTGTCATTATCCCATACCCCAAGTGTCAGCGTGTCATTATCCCATACCCCAAGTGTCAGCGTGTCATTATCCCATACCCCGAGTGTCAGCGTGTCATTATCCCATACCCCAAGTGTCAGCGTGTCATTATCCCATACCCCAAGTGTCAGCGTGTCATTATCCCATACCCCAAGTGTCAGCGTGTCATTATCCCATACCCCAAGTGTCAGCGTGTCATTATCCCGTACCCAGAGTGTCAGCGTGTCATTATCCCGTACCCCGAGTGTCAGCGTGTCATTATCCCGTACCCAGAGTGTCAGCGTGTCATTATCCCGTACCCCAAGTGTCAGCGTGTCATTATCCCGTACCCCGAGTGTCAGCGTGTCATTATCCCATACCCCAAGTGTCAGCGTGTCATTATCCCATACCCCAAGTGTCAGCGTGTCTTTATCCCGTACCCCGAGTGTCAGTGTCATTATCCTGTACCCCAAGTGTCAGCGTGTCATTATCCCATACCCCAAGTGTCAGCGTGTCTTTATCCCGTGCCCCGAGTGTCAGCGTGTCATTATCCCGTACCCCAAGTGTCAGCGTGTCATTATCCCGTACCCCAAGTGTCAGCGTGTCTTTATCCCGTACCCCGAGTGTCAGCGTGTCATTATCCTATACCCCAAGTGTCAGCGGGTCTTTATCCCGTACCCCAAGTGTCAGCGTGTCTTTATCCCGTACCCCGAGTGTATGTGTCATTATCCCATACCCCAAGTGTCAGCGTGTCATTATCCCGTACCCCAAGTGTCAGCATGTCATTATCCTGTACCCCAAGTGTCAGCGTGTCTTTATCCCGTACCCCGAGTGTCAGCGTGTCATTATCCCGTACCCCAAGTGTCAGCGTGTCATTATCCCGTACCCCAAGTGTCAGCGTGTCATTATCCCGTACCCCAAGTGTCAGCGTGTCATTATCCCGTACCCCAAGTGTCAGCGTGTCATTATGCCGTACCCCAAGTGTCAGCGTGTCATTATCCTGTACCCCAAGTGTCAGCGTGTCATTATCCTGTACCCCAAGTGTCAGCGTGTCATTATCCCATACCCCAAGTGTCAGCGTGTCATTATCCCATACCCCAAGTGTCAGCGTGTCATTATCCCATACCCCAAGTGTCAGCGTGTCATTATCCCATACCCCAAGTGTCAGCGTGTCATTATCCCATACCCCAAGTGTCAGCGTGTCATTATCCCGTACCCAGAGTGTCAGCGTGTCATTATCCCGTACCCCGAGTGTCAGCGTGTCATTATCCCGTACCCAGAGTGTCAGCGTGTCATTATCCCGTACCCCAAGTGTCAGCGTGTCATTATCCCGTACCCCGAGTGTCAGCGTGTCATTATCCCATACCCCAAGTGTCAGCGTGTCATTATCCCATACCCCAAGTGTCAGCGTGTCTTTATCCCGTACCCCGAGTGTCAGTGTCATTATCCTGTACCCCAAGTGTCAGCGTGTCATTATCCCATACCCCAAGTGTCAGCGTGTCTTTATCCCATGCCCCGAGTGTCAGCGTGTCATTATCCCGTACCCCAAGTGTCAGCGTGTCATTATCCCGTACCCCAAGTGTCAGCGTGTCTTTATCCCGTACCCCGAGTGTCAGCGTGTCATTATCCTATACCCCAAGTGTCAGCGGGTCTTTATCCCGTACCCCAAGTGTCAGCGTGTCTTTATCCCGTACCCCGAGTGTATGTGTCATTATCCCATACCCCAAGTGTCAGCGTGTCATTATCCCGTACCCCAAGTGTCAGCGTGTCATTATCCCGTACCCCAAGTGTCAGCGTGTCATTATGCCGTACCCCAAGTGTCAGCGTGTCATTATCCTGTACCCCAAGTGTCAGCGTGTCATTATCCTGTACCCCAAGTGTCAGCGTGTCATTATCCCGTACCCCAAGTGTCAGCGTGTCATTATCCTGTACCCCAAGTGTCATCATCCTGAACCCCAAGTGTCAGTGTCATCATCCTGTACCCCAAGTGTCACCAGACCACATCTTCTAGCATGCCATGGAGAGCCCCAGGTTCCCAGATGTAAGGACACACTGTCTGGCGACGTCTTACTTGTGAGCGTGGCATATCCTCTGTACGATGGCGTCCGCTATCATGTTCTGGATTATTCTTCCATCTGTAGAACTGATGAAAAACTGGTTCTATGAAGAGAAAGAGAAGATGGGAGAGCGATGCATCCCCTGCACACACGTCAGGCCACATCCACCAACCACTGTTGAGAACTGGCCTCATCACCTCACATCACTTTTGTCATTTTTGGTGATTTTTTTATGTTTTGGACCACATGTGTTCATGCAGCAGATTAGTATCAGAGGGTGCGGAGGGACAATGTTAGGTTGGACACTGCTCTGGCCCAACGGCGTGAGCAGAAATCTTTAGGGGTCCATAGGAAAAGCAGGACATTTCTCAGGCAAGGAAGAAAATAAAAAAACATAAAAACATGACTTTTCGCTGTCTAGTGGTGTTATGTGAGGCTCCGGGCCCTGAAGTGTGTCATTTATAGGACCTCGTCTTGTGTGGTTATGTCCCTGTAGAAGCATCAGCTTATAAGAACAGCGTTGGTTTGTAGAGGAAGGTGGGACCCATTATAATTTTCTTCCCAGTGTGAGCATGAGTCACCTGTACTGGTGCCAGGAATACGAGGTGGTAACTGGTGGGGTCATGGGCCTCACAGAGAAGATAGCCTGTAGATCACAAGGCCTCATGTCTGAGACATGGGGGACGGACGGACGTACTACATACACAATGTTGGCTCCAATGTGAATTGAACACGGCACCGATCATACATGTCACACAGGCTGCCCGAGACCTCACCTCTATGTACACATAGTGCTCAGCGTGGGATATACAGTCCAGGTAAGCATTGAGGATGGAGCATTCATTACATCCGGCTGACCAGCGATCGACTGACCGCAGCACCTGCAGAGAAAGGAAGCCACCCGGTGAGAAGACACACCATGGTTGCCTTCAATCACACCACACACTACATCTCCAGCTCTCTGCTATTCCTGCACCCACACAGCACGCATTACATCCCCAGGTCGGGGATTCCGGGCGCTGCCTTAGGGGCCCCGCCGCAGTGCGAGAGAATTGCTGGTCTCTGTATAGTTGCAGTATGGCACTATGTGGGCACCGAGTGGTACTCCGGGCAATGAAGGGGAGCTGTATGGCGAGAACATCTACAAAACATCCAGGGCCTATATGAGAAGGAATATCAGAGAGATTTTGAAATGGTCGTATAAAGAGGCGAATCACCGAGTAACATCTGGGACTGATGCCGCATCCATTTATATACAGTAGGAAATAATGCGCTATAGCAATAGATGCAAACACAACATGTGGACTAAGCCCTCACTCTAAGGAAAAAATCTGAGACTCTTAGCCAATATATTTTGATCAAAACACATCTGTGCCAACCTACCAGCGCCAAGGTGGTCTCAGGGCAGGCATACCTATACATTCAGGAGAGCAGACCCTGCACGTATAGTGTGCTGCTCCTAGTTACTGATGAGAGGAGGAGCACGCGCCGCTATATGTGCCGCCGAATCAAGGTCGCCTGTTAGATAGGTGGGGAAAAAGTGCACATGAATGCTACTCCCAAGATAGGAGCGTATTCACACATGAGGGTGCCACTCCTTCAAGGCAACTAAGAAAAATCATGGAAAAAAGATAAAAAACATCCTGCACGATATGATAGTAAATATGCGGATGTGCATGGCTACATGTATAAAGTCTAACAGGCGACCTTGATTTGGCGGTACATATAGCGGTGCGTTCTCCTACTCTCATCGGTAACTAGGAGCACCACACTATACCTGCAGGGTCTGCTCTCCTGAATGTATAGGTATAGCGTAGGTTCTGCCTGCCCTGAGACCACCTTGGTGCTGGGTAGGTGGGCACAGATGTGTTTTGATCAAAATATATTGGCTGAGTCTCAGATTTTATCAGAGTGGGGGCTTAGTCCACATGTTGTGTTTGCATCTATTGCTATAGCGCATTATTTTCTGTAAACGTAGCCATGTACATCCGCGTATTTACTGTCATATCGTGCAGGATGTTTTGTATCTTTTTTTCCATGATTTTTTTTTATATAGGAAATGCCCTCAATATACAAAAGACCCAAAAGTAGAACCCCTAAATTATACACAGACCTCAGAGCAGAAACCCTGAATAAAAACAGAAGACTGACCACCATGCCCTGTAGTACAGAGCCCATAGCGGGGCATGCCATACGTACAGAGCCCAGAGCGAGGCATGCCATACGTACAGAGCCCAGAGCGGGGCATGCCATACGTACAGAGCCCAGAGCGGGGCATGCCATAAGTACAGAGCCCAGAGCGGGGCATGCCATACGTACAGAGCCCAGAGCGGGGCATGCCATACGTACAGAGCCCAGAGCGGGGCATGCCATACGTACAGAGCCCAGAGCGGGGCATGCCATACGTACAGAGCCCAGAGCGGGGCATGCCATACGTACAGAGCCCAGAGCGGGGCATGCCATACGTACAGAGCCCAGAGCGGGGCATGCCATACGTACAGAGCCCAGAGCGGGGCATGCCATACGTACAGAGCCCAGAGCGGGGCATGCCATACGTACAGAGCCCAGAGCGGGGCATGCCATACATACAGAGCCCAGAGCGGGCATGCCATACGTACAGAGCCCAGAGCGGGGCATGCCATACATACAGAGCCCAGAGCGGGGCATGCCATACGTACAGAGCCCAGAGCGGGGCGTGCCATAAATACAGAGCCCAGAGCGGGGCATGCCATACATACAGAGCCCAGAGCGGGGCATGCCATACGTACAGAGCCCAGAGCGGGGCGTGCCATACGTACAGAGCCCAGAGCGGGGCATGCCATACGTACAGAGCCCAGAGCGGGGCATGCCCTGTAGTACAGAGCCCAGAGCGGGGCGTGCCATACGTACAGAGCCCAGAGCGGGGCATGCCATACATACAGAGCCCAGAGCGGGGCATGCCATACGTACAGAGCCCAGAGCGGGGCGTGCCATACGTACAGAGCCCAGAGCGGGGCATGCCATACGTACAGAGCCCAGAGCGGGGCGTGCCATACGTACAGAGCCCAGAGCGGGGCATGCCCTGTAGTACAGAGCCCAGAGCGGGGCGTGCCATACGTACAGAGCCCAGAGCGGGGCGTGCCATACATACAGAGCCCAGACCAGATAACACCTCTCACTATTCCTGCTCTTTCAGGGGAAAGAATCCAGAAACAGGGAGATGCGCCTGCTCTGCCAGGAGTCCTACAGACATTATAATGAGAGCTGACAGTATACAGTAGATATATAGAGCATGCATATACATTACTGATCATCGAAAATCCTCATTTCTGGGCAGCAGATAGTCCTGTGTAAACAGCAATCTACTGCCCAGAACCAAAGATTCTCTAAGGGGATGAGCCAACACAGTAGCAATCACTTGTTAGAAAAAAGAGGAGATGATTGCTGCATGCAAATCCAGCTCTCACCTTAGGCAATTATCAGGAATGAACGGTTAATTCCTATAATGGCCTGCTAAGTCAGCCCATGTGCAGGGCCCTATTAGACATGTTGCTCCAGCTCAATGCGATTCCTGGATCCATGCAGTACTCCTATCACTGCACACAGAGCACACTCTCACACTCACACTCAGTACCGCACCTGTACACTGGCACTGCAACATCCTGGTACTGTGTAATTATACCGCTCTGCCGAAAGAGACTTGGGAAGCAAATATGGATACTCCGGCCCATTATATTTTCTTGTCTACGATACAGAGAAAGGGTTAATGAGCAACATGAACAGCAAGTGTTAGAGGAATATTATATATACATATACACACACAGTGGTTAGCACTGGTGCATTGCAGCGCTGGACAACATCTGCATGGAGTTTGTATGTTCTCCCCATGTTTACGTGCGCCCTTATTGGGAACAGTTGGATGCTAATGTCTGTAAAGCGCTGCACAATATAGAAGTGTCATAAAAGTGTGTAAAATATATATATATCTCATTGTCACCTTGTTAAAGTTCCACCTCTGGATGAAGTGTCTGGAGGCATCTCTAGCTGCTTTACCATGAATCACAGCACCCACGTCCCGCCACGGCATTCTGGGATTTTTCATGCGATCAATAAAATCTGCAATTAAACACAGACGATCGTAAACTATGAGTCTGCCCCTCCTCCTGCAGGGTGATACATATAGAAGGAGCTATGAGTCTGCCCCTCCTCCTGCAGGGTGATACATATAGAAGGAGCTATGAGTCTGCCCCTCCTCCTGCAGGGTGATACATATAGAAGGAGCTATGAGTCTGCCCCTCCTCCTGCAGGGTGATACATATAGAAGGAGCTATGAGTCTGCCCCTCCTCCTGCAGGGTGATACATATAGAAGGAGCTATGAGTCTGCCCCTCCTCCTGCAGGGTGATACATATAGAAGGAGCTATGAGTCTGCCCCTCCTCCTGCAGGGTGATACATATAGAAGGAGCTATGAGTCTGCTCCTCCTCCTGCAGGGTGATACATATAGAAGGAGCTATGAGTCTGCCCCTCCTCCTGCAGGGTGATACATATAGAAGGAGCTATGAGTCTGCCCCTCCTCCTGCAGGGTGATACATATAGAAGGAGCTATGAGTCTGCTCCTCCTCCTGCAGGGTGATACATATAGAAGGGAGCTATGAGTCTGCTCCTCCTCCTGCAGGGTGATACATATAGAAGGAGCTATGAGTCTGCCCCTCCTCCTGCAGGGTGATATATATAGAAGGAGCTATGAGTCTGCTCCTCCTCCTGCAGGGTGATACATATAGAAGGAGCTATGAGTCTGCCCCTCCTCCTGCAGGGTGATATATATAGAAGGAGCTATGAGTCTGCTCCTCCTCCTGCAGGGCGATACATATAGAAGGAGCTATGAGTCTGCTCCTCCTCCTGCAGGGTGATACATATAGAAGGAGCTATGAGTCTGCCCCTCCTCCTGCAGGGTGATACATATAGAAGGAGCTATGAGTCTGCCCCTCCTCCTGCAGGGTGATACATATAGAAGGAGCTATGAGTCTGCCCCTCCTCCTGCAGGGTGATACATATAGAAGGAGCTATGAGTCTGCTCCTCCTCCTGCAGGGTGATACATATAGAAGGAGCTATGAGTCTGCCCCTCCTCCTGCAGGGTGATACATATAGAAGGAGCTATGAGTCTGCTCCTCCTCCTGCAGGGTGATACATATAGAAGGAGCTATGAGTCTGCCCCTCCTCCTGCAGGGTGATACATATAGAAGGAGCTATGAGTCTGCTCCTCCTCCTGCAGGGTGATACATATAGAAGGAGCTATGAGTCTGCCCCTCCTCCTGCAGGGTGATACATATAGAAGGAGCTATGAGTCTGCTCTTCCTCCTGCAGGGTGATACATATAGAAGGAGCTATGAGTCTGCTCCTCCTCCTGCAGGGTGATACATATAGAAGTAGCTATGAGTCTGCTCCTCCTCCTGCAGGGTGATACATATAGAAGGAGCTATGAGTCTGCTCCTCCTCCTGCAGGGCGATACATATAGAAGGAGCTATGAGTCTGCCCCTCCTCCTGCAGGGTGATACATATAGAAGGAGCTATGAGTCTGCCCCTCCTCCTGCAGGGTGATACATATAGAAGGAGCTATGAGTCTGCTCCTCCTCCTGCAGGGTGATACATATAGAAGTAGCTATGAGTCTGCTCCTCCTCCTGCAGGGTGATACATATAGAAGGAGCTATGAGTCTGCTCTTCCTCCTGCAGGGTGATACATATAGAAGGAGCTATGAGTCTGCCCCTCCTCCGGCAGGGTGTTACATATAGAAGGAGCTATGAGTCTGCTCCTCCTCCTGCAGGGTGATACATATAGAAGTAGCTATGAGTCTGCCCCTCCTCCTGCAGGGTGATACATATAGAAGGAGCTATGAGTCTGCTCCTCCTCCTGCAGGGTGATACATATAGAAGGAGCTATGAGTATGCCCCTCCTCCTGCAGGGTGATACATATAGAAGGAGCTATGAGTCTGCTCCTCCTCCTGCAGGGTGATACATATAGAAGGAGCTATGAGTCTGCCCCTCCTCCTGCAGGGTGATACATATAGAAGGAGCTATGAGTCTGCTCCTCCTCCTGCAGGGTGATACATATAGAAGGAGCTATGAGTCTGCCCCTCCTCCTGCAGGGTGATACATATAGAAGGAGCTATGAGTCTGCCCCTCCTCCTGCAGGGTGATACATATAGAAGGAGCTATGAGTCTGCCCCTCCTCCTGCAGGGTGATACATATAGAAGGAGCTATGAGTCTGCTCCTCCTCCTGCAGGGTGATACATATAGAAGGAGCTATGAGTCTGCCCCTCCTCCTGCAGGGTGATACATATAGAAGGAGCTATGAGTCTGCTCCTCCTCCTGCAGGGTGATACATATAGAAGGAGCTATGAGTCTGCCCCTCCTCCTGCAGGGTGATACATATAGAAGGAGCTATGAGTCTGCCCCTCCTCCTGCAGGGTGATACATATAGAAGGAGCTATGAGTCTGCTCCTCCTCCTGCAGGGTGATACATATAGAAGGAGCTATGAGTCTGCCCCTCCTCCTGCAGGGTGATACATATAGAAGGAGCTATGAGTCTGCCCCTCCTCCTGCAGGGTGATACATATAGAGTGGAGCTATGAGTCTGCCCCTCCTCCTGCAGGGTGATACATATAGAAGGAGCTATGAGTCTGCCCCTCCTCCTGCAGGGTGATACATATAGAAGGAGCTATGAGTCTGCTCCTCCTTCTACAGGGTGATACATATAGAAGGAGCTATGAGTCTGCTCCTCCTCCTGCAGGGTGATACATATAGAAGGAGCTATGAGTCTGCTCCTCCTTCTGCAGGGTGATACATATAGAAGGAGCTATGAGTCTGCCCCTCCTCCTGCAGGGTGATACATATAGAAGGAGCTATGAGTCTGCCCCTCTTCCTGCAGGGTGATACATATAGAAGGAGCTATGAGTCTGCCCCTCCTCCTGCAGGGTGATACATATAGAAGGAGCTATGAGTCTGCTCCTCCACCTGCAGGGTGATACATATAGAAGGAGCTATGAGTCTGCCCCTCCTCCTGCAGGGTGATACATATAGAAGGAGCTATGAGTCTGCCCCTCCTCCTGCAGGGTGATACATATAGAAGGAGCTATGAGTCTGCCCCTCCTCCTGCAGGGTGATACATATAGAAGGAGCTATGAGTCTGCCCCTCCTCCTGCAGGGTGATACATATAGAAGGAGCTATGAGTCTGCCCCTCCTCCTGCAGGGTGATACATATAGAAGGAGCTATGAGTCTGCCCCTCCTCCTGCAGGGTGATACATATAGAAGGAGCTATGAGTCTGCTCCTCCTCCTGCAGGGTGATACATATATTAGGAGCTATGAGTCTGCCCCTCCTCCTGCAGGGTGATACATATAGAAGGATCTATGAGTCTGCTCCTCCTCCTGCAGGGTGATACATATAGAAGGAGCTATGAGTCTGCCCCTCCTCCTGCAGGGTGATACATATAGAAGGAGCTATGAGTCTGCTCCTCCTCCTGCAGGGTGATACATATAGAAGGAGCTATGAGTCTGCCCCTCCTCCTGTAGGGTGATACATATAGAAGGAGCTATGAGTCTGCCCCTCCTCCTGCAGGGTGATACATATAGAAGGAGCTATGAGTCTGCCCCTCCTCCTGCAGGGTGATACATACAGAAGGAGCTATGAGTCTGCCCCTCCTCCTGCAGGGTGATACATACAGAAGGAGCTATGAGTCTGCCCCTCCTCCTGCAGGGTGATACATATAGAAGGAGCTATGAGTCTGCCCCTCCTCCTGCAGGGTGATACATATAGAAGGAGCTATGAGTCTGCCCCTCCTCCTGCAGGGTGATACATATAGAAGGAGCTATGAGTCTGCCCCTCCTCCTGCAGGGTGATACATATAGAAGGAGCTATGAGTCTGCCCCTCCTCCTGCAGGGTGATACATATAGAAGGAGCTATGAGTCTGCTCCTCCTCCTGCAGGGTGATACATATAGAAGGAGCTATGAGTCTGCCCCTCCTCCTGCAGGGTGATACATATAGAAGGAGCTATGAGTCTGCTCCTCCTCCTGCAGGGTGATACATATAGAAGGAGCTATGAGTCTGCCCCTCCTCCTGTAGGGTGATACATATAGAAGGAGCTATGAGTCTGCCCCTCCTCCTGCAGGGTGATACATATAGAAGGAGCTATGAGTCTGCCCCTCCTCCTGCAGGGTGATACATACAGAAGGAGCTATGAGTCTGCCCCTCCTCCTGCAGGGTGATACATATAGAAGGAGCTAGGAGTCTGCTCCTCCTCCTGCAGGGTGATACATATAGAAGGAGCTATGAGTCTGCTCCTCCTCCTGCAGGGTGATACATATAGAAGGAGCTATGAGTCTGCTCCTCCTCCTGCAGGGTGATACATATAGAAGGAGCTATGAGTCTGCTCCTCCTCCTGCAGGGTGATACATATAGAAGGAGCTAGGAGTCTGCTCCTCCTCCTGCAGGGTGATACATATAGAAGGAGCTATGAGTCTGCTCCTCCTCCTGCAGGGTGATACATATAGAAGGATCTATGAGTCTGCCCCTCCTCCTGCAGGGTGATACATATAGAAGGAGCTATGAGTCTGCTCATCCTCCTGCAGGGTGATACATATAGAAGGGAGCTATGAGTCTGCTCCTCCTCCTGCAGGGTGATACATATAGAAGGAGCTATGAGTCTGCTCCTCCTCCTGCAGGGTGATACATATAGAAGGAGCTATGAGTCTGCTCCTCCTCCTGCAGGGTGATACATATAGAAGGAGCTATGAGTCTGCTCCTCCTCCTGCAGGGTGATACATATAGAAGGAGCTATGAGTCTGCCCCTCCTCCTGCAGGGTGATACATATAGAAGGAGCTATGAGTCTGCCCCTCCTCCTGCAGGGTGATACATATAGAAGGAGCTATGAGTCTGCCCCTCCTCCTGCAGGGTGATACATATAGAAGGAGCTATGAGTCTGCCCCTCCTCCTGCAGGGTGATACATATAGAAGGAGCTATGAGTCTGCTCCTCCTCCTGCAGGGTGATACATATAGAAGGAGCTATGAGTCTGCTCCTCCTCCTGCAGGGTGATACATATAGAAGGGAGCTATGAGTCTGCCCCTCCTCCTGCAGGGTGATACATATAGAAGGAGCTATGAGTCTGCTCCTCCTCCTGCAGGGTGATACATATAGAAGGAGCTATGAGTCTGCTCCTCCTCCTGCAGGGTGATACATATGGAAGGAGCTATGAGTCTGCTCCTCCTCCTGCAGGGTGATACATATAGAAGGAGCTATGAGTCTGCTCCTCCTCCTGCAGGGTGATACATATAGGAGAAGCTATGAGTCTGCTCCTCCTCCTGCAGGGTGATACATATAGAAGGAGCTATGAGTCTGCCCCTCCTCCTGCAGGGTGATACATATAGAAGGAGCTATGAGTCTGCTCCTCCTCCTGCAGGGTGATACATATAGGAGAAGCTATGAGTCTGCTCCTCCTCCTGCAGGGTGATACATATAGAAGGAGCTATGAGTCTGCCCCTCCTCCTGCAGGGTGATACATATAGAAGGAGCTATGAGTCTGCTCCTCCTCCTGCAGGGTGATACATATAGAAGGAGCTATGAGTCTGCCCCTCCTCCTGCAGGGTGATACATATAGAAGGAGCTATGAGTCTGCTTCTCCTCCTGCAGGGTGATACATATAGAAGGAGCTATGAGTCTGCCCCTCCTCCTGCAGGGTGATACATATAGAAGGAGCTATGAGTCTGCCCCTCCTCCTACAGGGTGATACATATAGAAGGAGCTATGAGTCTGCCCCTCCTCCTGCAGGGTGATACATATAGAAGGAGCTATGAGTCTGCTCCTCCTCCTGCAGGGTGATACATATAGAAGGAGCTATGAGTCTGCCCCTCCTCCTGCAGGGTGATACATATAGAAGGAGCTATGAGTCTGCCCCTCCTCCTGCAGGGTGATACATATAGAAGGAGCTATGAGTCTGCCCCTCCTCCTGCAGGGTGATACATATAGAAGGAGCTATGAGTCTGCTCCTCCTCCTGCAGGGTGATACATATAGAAGGAGCTATGAGTCTGCCCCTCCTCCTGCAGGGTGATACATATAGAAGGAGCTATGAGTCTGCTCCTCCTCCTGCAGGGTGATACATATAGAAGGAGCTATGAGTCTGCCCCTCCTCCTGCAGGGTGATACATATAGAAGGAGCTATGAGTCTGCCCCTCCTCCTGCAGGGTGAAAACTGAAGTGCTTGTAATGTTTTGGTCTCTTACCCTCGAACGGTTTGTCCAGTTGTACCCAGTCTCTGAGGATGAGATTACTGTAGTCTTTGCCCATCCAGGTCTGGCACTCCATAGATGGTTCTTCTGTAGGATGTTCGGCAGATGAGGTTGCTTTCTGGTGAGAGACAGCAGGAGTCCACCTTAAACGAGCAGGAGACAACCAACAAGAAGACAGACAGTGAAAGAGAAGAGAGATCAGAGAAAGAATGGAGACATAGGAGGATTACATGAGGTTACTGGGAGTATTATCAGCAGTTATATGGTAAGAGAAGTAATAGGAAGGTTTTAAGGACAAGTACAGGAGAAGTTATATGGGTTATTTGGATTAATAGGATAGATGGACTATGGTGGACTAATACAAGCATGGAGCAATAGGCATAATCTCGTATTATTTTATAGTAGAGCATTGACGTGGTAGAAGAATAGAAAGTGTCTGGGATTAACATCGGTAGAATATTGAGTCATGGGTTCTGATCTCAGTTGATTGGTACCTGTTGCTGCATCTCCGTAGATCTTGCATCAGTCAGTCGATAGTCATGATCATCCCATCGGCCATAGGCCAAGTCTAAACCACCCAGAAACACAACAGACTGGTCAATGGCTACCATCTTCTCATGGTGAGCCCAGAGGAAGACTATGGAAGACAAGTGATCCGGGTGACGCATCACCTGAAAGACAAAAACTGGTGAGGAGACCCCAAAGCTTCCCATGGCCATGAAATATGCATAGAGCTTAAGGTGCTCACCTTAATATTGGGGTGCAGAAGCATTAACGCTCGTTTGCTGTACCCACTGTTAATACCGAGAGCCATTTCCATCTCCTTAAAGAGTATGACACAAACTTTTACCCCAGCTTCCTGCAATAAAGAGAGCAGTGAAACCAACATCAAGATTCAACGATGTATCAAGATTCAATGGTAATGAGTGGACTTGACCCAGAAGACCTTTAGGGCTGTGCCGAGAAGCCTTGAGGAACATGTTCTACATCACTATAGAGTCCTATATTATGTTGGAGGCCTACATGTATGATAATGAACTTCAGGTTTTGAGACAATTGTTACCAAGTCTTGGTTGGAAGCACAATGTTGAACCTCTTTTGCAACCAACTAGCTTGGTCTCTTTTGCCTACAGTAAGTTGCCTTCATTTTACTTCTGTCAAGATGGATCACCATCTATGATCACCCCCTGCCATGGCATAGAGAAGACGGTCACCAATGACCAGAAATAACACTGCGCAACAATGATTTTGCTACCGAGAGAAAAACCATGTGATTTATACTAAAATGAGCGTGCCGATTCCAAATATGAACTCGGAATTTGCCTGACATGTCTAGATTTTAAGTTATACATGACAGGCCTATTCAGTTATAATATTAACCCCTTAAGGACACGGCCATTTTTCACCTTTCTGCCCAGGCCATTTTTGGCAAATCTGACATGTGTCACTTTATGCAGTAATAACTTTAAAATGTTTTTACTTATCGAGGCCATTCTGAGAGATTGTTTTCTCGTCACATATTGCACTTCATGACAGTGGTAAAATTGAGTCAAAAAATTTCATTTTTAATTTATAATAAAAAATACAAAATTTATCAAAAATTTTGAAATATTAGCAAAATTTCCAAATTTCATTTTCTCTACTTTTTTAATAGATCGTAATATCTCCAAAAATAGTAATTACTTTACATTCCCTATATGTCCACTTCATGTTTGGATCATTTTGGGAATGCCATTTTATTTTTTGGGGACATTATAAGGCTTAGGAGTTTAGAAGCAAATCTTAAAATTTTTCAGAAAATTTCCAAAACCCCCTTTTTAAAGGACCAGTTCAGGTCTGAAATCACTTTGTGAGGTTTACATAATAGAAATCATCCAAAAATGACCCCATTTTAGAAACTACACCCCTCAAGGTATTCAAAACTGATTTTAAAAACTTTGTTAACCCTTTAGGTGTTCCACAAGAATTTATGGAAAATGGAGATGAAATTTCAGAATAACTTTTTGGGCAGATTTTCCATTTAATAAAAAAAAATTCTGCTAACAAAGCAAGAGTTAACGGCCAGAAAAACTGTATTTATTGCACCGATTCTGAAGTTTACAGAAACACCCTATATGTGGTCATAAACTGATGTACGGGCACACGGCATTACACCGAAGGAAAGGAACGCCATATGGTTTTTGGAGGGCAGATTTTACTGCCATGTCACATTTGAACACCCCTAAAGTAGAAACTCCAACAAAAGACCTCATTTTGGAAACTACGTGTCACCGCCAGTTCTGCGAGAAGCTCTGGCAGACGTTCTTCTCTACCTCTTGTATGATGTTCTTTGTTTTGGTTTCACTTTCTCATCTCCTTTCCTTCTGCCAGGTGTCACTTATTTAGACATAATCGTCTTCCTTTATATTCCCTCCCATACTGCCTCACTTTGCGGTTTATACTACTTCCTGGATGAAGTGTTCACTGCTGGAGGCTGCGTCTGCTGTTTTCTCAGATAAGTCCTTATACTTTATTGTATTTGCTTGCTGGCTTGATTCTAGGTGACCCTGACTCCCTCTGTATTAAGTGCAGGGAGACGGTGGTCGTGTCCCCTCACTATTATAGGATTTTCAGGTGTCACACAGGCTTAGGTACGTGGGCATGCAATAGTCTACCATCGAGACCCTTGTATGTGCATAGCAGTCAGGGAGAGCTCTTAGGGTTTTATAGGGCTCACCTATAAGCTCCTTAGTTTGGGATCAAGCCAGTCGCTCGTTTATTTATAGGTTCCAGCTATCTGCAAATCTCATCCATGACACTACGGGATAAGGTGGCAGTTTTGTTGGTACTATTTTAGGGTACATATGATTTTTGGTTGCTCTATATTACACTTTTTGTGAGGCAAGGTAACAAAAAAAGCTGTTTTGGCACCATTTTTATTTTTTGTTATTTACAATGTTCATCTGACAGGTTAAACCATGTGGTATTTTTATAGAGCAGGTTGTTACGGATGTGACAATACCAAATATGACTTTTTTTGGTTGTTTGTTTCAGTTTTACATAATAAAGCAGTCTGAGAGACAGTGTTTTAAATTTTTTGGGCGATTGTCCTAGGTAGGGTATCATTCTTGCGGGATGAGGTGACAGTTTGATTGACACTATTTTGGGGGTGCATATGACTTATTGATCGCTTGCTATTACACTTTTTGTGATGCAAGATGACAAAAAAATTGCTTTTTTGGACACTTTTTTTTTTTATTACTCAGTCTTCACCTGAGGGGTTAGTTCACATGGTATTTTTATAGAGCAGGTTGTTACGGATGCGGCGATACCTAATATGTATACTTTTTATTTATTTATTCATTCATGTTTTACACAATAACAGCATTTTTAAAACAAATTTTTTTAAAAAAAAATCATGTTTTAGAGTCTCCATAGTGAGAGCCATATTTTTTTTTATTTTCTGGGCTATTGTCTTAGGCAGGGGCTCATTTTTTGTGGGATGAGGTGACTGTTAGATTGATACTATTTTGGGGGGTATACGCCTTTTTGATCACTTGGTGTTGCACTTTTAGTGATGTAAGGTGGCAAAAAAAAAATGGTTTATTTAGCACAGTTCTTTGGACGGTGTTTATCTGAGGAGTTAGGTCATGTGATATTTTTATAGAGCCGGTCGATATGGACGGGGCGATACCTAATATGTCTACTTTTCATTTTTTACAATTTTTTTTTAACTTTATTTTGGGAAAAGGACACTATTTTTTTACTTGAAACTTTGGAACTTTTTTTTTTACTTTATTTTTTGTCCCATTCTGGGACTTCAACTTTTGGGGGTCTGATCCCCTTTACAATGCATTACAATACTTCTGTATTGTAATGCATTGGCTGTAAGTGTATTACCAGTGTAATGCACTTACAGCCTGCTTGCCTGTGAGATCCAGGGGGCTGGATCTTTCAGGCTCTCCCGGAAGGCAGCGCGATGCCTAAGGTAGGCATCGGGCTGCCTTCCCTGCCTTCGGGTCCCCGTCACAGCAGCGCGGGGACACGATGGCCACCCAAGCCGTACGTGCCGCGGTCAGCGCTGACCGCGGCTGTGCAGGGATTAATACGCCTGCTTCGGTGATTTCACCGATTCCGGCACATACAGCAGGGGTCCGGCTATCAGCGACTGCCGGACCCCTGCCGCTGATTGGGCGGGCGCAGCCCCTGCACCCGCCCGATCACCATGACGTACATGTACGTCACTGGGCTTTAAGTCACGTCCAGCTATGACGTACATGTACGTCATCGAGCGTTAAGGAGTTAATGCATTATATTGGAGATATTCCAATGGATATGTCCAGACCTGTCCGGACGCACTCAGGCTGATGTCAGCACTAAGTATATAAGGCAAGCTGGACAGATTTTGATAAAGTGATCTGTTATAGTGCTATCAGTTTTGAAACTTAAGATGGATAAACACAAACGTGTTAACGATGCAGACAATTTCTGCTACATATGTGGCAAATACACTAGTTACGATCAGCGCAAGAATGCGTCTTGCAGCTCGGGATGCGTTTGTGCTAGTAGTGCAGAACTTCTTTGGGAACAGACGAGCTGCAAACTATGCTGAATTAGTAGACAACGTGCTTACAGCATATGAACAACTTGGCTGCCGAACGTCATTGAAAAGGCATTTCTTACATGCCCATCTTGACTTTTTCCCACCCAATTTGGGACTCGTTTGGGAGAGCGGTTCCATAAAGATATTTCTACAATGGAGAACAGGTATCAAGGCTGCTGGAATCCCAACATGATTGGGGGGGGGGGGGGGACTACTGCTGGTTTTTGCAACGGAAGAATATGACCGTTCACAAACGCAAAAGCAGATGCCTGAAGCACTTTTAACAGTACTGGGCCTCGCTCAAGTAAGACTTTCAAACTGAAAAACGAGGCTTTGAAAGTTTGTTATTCCATTCCATTTTCATACACTGTTTACTACGCAAACTTTGATGTAGATCAGGCAATTGTTGGAGTAAAACTTGTTCTGTTCAAAATTATTCAATGCTTTCCAAGTGCTTAATTCATTTAGGCATACTTATGCATACAACAATTCTGACTTCGGATTTGTAATCCGCACACTCGATTTAGTCAAGGACAAGTGGTTTTTGCCCAGTGGCAAACAAAAAGTTTTTTGTTTTTTTTGTTGCGTGGTGCAATCTATGAAAATAAAGGCTTTGTTGCTAAATAATGGTTTAGTAAGGTTCAGGAGATGGAAACCTTTAGTACTGACCGCCTTATGTTTCAGGATAATGTCCAGTCTAAACTGGTCATCAAACGCTGGGCGCTTCAGGTGGATTTCTGGGCTGAGCCTATGCAGGTGAGAAGAGAAAAAAAACTATATCAGAACTTCAGTAGGTGTCGCCAGTCCACACATGGCACATTTATATATGTACCCATGATGTTGTCAATGCACAGTACCAAGTAGGAAGAATCATATATGGCAGAAATACTTGTGATCCTTGTGTAACTACAGAAAAATCTCCCGGCCAAAGTGGAGACCTGCGCTGCGGAAGACATCTAACAAACTATACAGGAACCATTTTGGGCTAGACTTTAAGATGTTTTCCAGACTACCATACTTTGTTTTGGATTACTCTGCCTGGGATCTACAGTAGGCTTCCCCCTTCATCTCTGATCTAAATCCTACCCTGGGATCTGTAGCCCTCCCACCTGCGATCTAGAACATTCCCCCAACTTGGGATACAGATCGCTACTCTCTACTTGGTACCTAGATCATTCCACACACCCACCTCTGATCTAGAAGTCTCCCCTGGGATCTACAGTGCACTCTTCCACCACTCATGTAAAGATATGCCCCAACCTGCCTGGGATCTAGAAAATGCCCCTGACCCGAGATACAGATCGCCCTTCTCTGATTGAAACCTAGATTGCCCCATTCCCCCACCTCTGAAGACTCCCCTGGTATCTACAGTGCACTCCTCCACCTGTGATGTAAAGACATTCGTATGAGGAACAATTTCTAGATAGTCTTGTCACTTACTGAGCTGAAGAAGTCAAAAGCATCTGGAGATAAAGACTTTGAGCCACTATTGATGTCCCCGTCTTGTAGAGCATTTGTGCAGATGTTCTAGGTAGTCATAACATTATAGACACTTCTACTGTGTAAATGCAGACCTCGTGACATGCATACTCTAACAGCTCATGGTACCTGAAGCAAAACTCATGTCAAAGAGCCTTAAGCAGTCACTTACCATAGTAACGTTTTCCATGTATGCAGCCTGTGGGCCTTCGAGGCCCCTCCAGGCAAGAAGAACTCACGTGTGCGCAGCAGCTGCACCAGTTCTAACAGCCTTCCATCGGGGCCATATTCACTTCTCACACTGCACTGAGGCGGCATATAATCCATTTCACTGGCTGAATATTACTCAATGCTACAATAACTATACTCTGTACACCACAATACCCGGCCAGTCATAACAGAAATAAAAACATGACAATGCTAAAAATAAGGGCTCAGAACAGCACTGTAGACAGGCCCCATACACTCGCGTGTACAGTGTGCCAGCATAAGGGGTTAATGTGATGTCAATTGTGCACTTTGTATCTCAAAGACTTTGTATGGGGAGTAGGGAGTTAACTGGCCAGCCGGCCCCTTGGGATTAGCTGCTGGGTGTGGATTCTTCCCATCCCTTCCTCTAGTGGGAAGCAGTTCAGTCTGGTGTAGGCTGTGTGCTTGTGAGCAGCAGGAGAACTAAACAGGGGCCAACCAGCAAAGTACCAGCTCCGAAAGAACATACTGCTGGATATAACAGAAGGTTTAGCGGCCATACATGGAGAGCGCAGAGTATCCTCCAGAGAAGGTAATGCATGTACTTTGGCTATAGACTTCCCTGCATCTGGGTTGGGGAAATAAACCACAGGTCCTCTGCTATACTGAAGAGACAGGCTGGCCATCTGTTGTAAGAGTGTACCCTGCTGAGGACACTCTGCGTCCATGGATCTCAAGTAGGAGAATTCGTACCCTTTGGCCAGATTTCTGGAGAGGGACTTGCACCTCCTAGACACAGCCTTGGGAAAAGACCTATGCAATACATGGGATAAGAATTGCGCCTACCTCCGCCAGCACATGTATTTGTGAACTGCAGAAGTTGCTAATAAAACGGTTCACCCGTTACCTACTAAACCCCCCTCCTCATCATCGCACCAACACCTGCAATGCCACAGTACTGCATTGCCTCTCCCTTAACATATTTCATGGGAACCATGCCTTGCATCCTCAACGCCCCAAATCCAGGGTGGGCCCAGAGGAAAAAGGGTGTGCCTTTCCTTCATTGTGCACGCGGCCCAGGGAGCTTCAAGGACGACCCAAGCAACCATGGGTAACTACAACCACCCACATTCACAACGACTCCACTCCCATCCTCTTGTCTCCTGCCTCAGCTCAATGCACATTACACATGCAAACAACAACCTGGAACACACACGTGCACCTATAGACATGATTATTTATACACAATCACGGCATACATGCCATGCACATTCATTAACGCGCACACACACCTACATGCGCACACACACCTATTACAGACATGAGCACACACACCTATTACAGACATGCGCACACACACCTATTACAGACATGAGCACACACACCTATTACAGACATGAGCACACACACCTATTACAGACATGCGCACACACACCTATTACAGACATGCGCACACACACTTATTACAGACATGAGCACACACACCTATTACAGACATGCGCACACACACCTATTACAGACATGAGCACACACACCTATTACAGACATGAGCACACACACCTATTACAGACATGCGCACACACACCTATTACAGACATGAGCACACACACCTATTACAGACATGCGCACACACACCTATTACAGACATGCGCACACACACCTATTACAGACATGCGCACACACACCTATTACAGACATGAGCACACACACCTATTACAGACATGCGCACACACACCTATTACAGACATGAGCACACACACCTATTACAGACATGAGCACACACACCTATTACAGACATGCGCACACACACCTATTACAGACATGCGCACACACACCTATTACAGACATGAGCACACACACCTATTACAGACATGAGCACACACACCTATTACAGACATGCGCACACACACCTATTACAGACATGCGCACACACACCTATTACAGACATGCGCACACACACCTATTACAGACATGCGCACACACACCTATTACAGACATGAGCACACACACCTATTACAGACATGAGCACACACACCTATTACAGACATGCGCACACACACCTATTACAGACATGAGCACACACACCTATTACAGACATGAGCACACACACCTATTACAGACATGCGCACACACACCTATTACAGACATGAGCACACACACCTATTACAGACATGCGCACACACACACCTATTACAGACATGCGCACACACACCTATTACAGACATGCGCACACACACCTATTACAGACATGAGCACACACACCTATTACAGACATGAGCACACACACCTATTACAGACATGCGCACACACACCTATTACAGACATGCGCACACACACCTATTACAGACATGAGCACACACACCTATTACAGACATGCGCACACACACCTATTACAGACATGCGCACACACACCTATTACAGACATGCGCACACACACCTATTACAGACATGAGCACACACACCTATTACAGACATGAGCACACACACCTATTACAGACATGCGCACACACACCTATTACAGACATGCGCACACACACCTATTACAGACATGCGCACACACACCTATTACAGACATGAGCACACACACCTATTACAGACATGAGCACACACACCTATTACAGACATGAGCACACACACCTATTACAGACATGCGCACACACACCTATTACAGACATGAGCACACACACCTATTACAGACATGCGCACACACACCTATTACAGACATGAGCACACACACCTATTACAGACATGCGCACACACACACCTATTACAGACATGAGCACACACACCTATTACAGACATGCGCACACACACACCTATTACAGACATGCGCACACACACCTATTACAGACATGCGCACACACACCTATTACAGACATGAGCACACACACCTATTACAGACATGAGCACACACACCTATTACAGACATGAGCACACACACCTATTACAGACATGCGCACACACACCTATTACAGACATGAGCACACACACCTATTACAGACATGCGCACACACACCTATTACAGACATGAGCACACACACCTATTACAGACATGCGCACACACACACCTATTACAGACATGAGCACACACACCTATTACAGACATGCGCACACACACACCTATTACAGACATGCGCACACACACCTATTACAGACATGAGCACACACACCTATTACAGACATGAGCACACACACCTATTACAGACATGCGCACACACACACCTATTACAGACATGCGCACACACACCTATTACAGACATGAGCACACACACCTATTACAGACATGCGCACACACACCTATTACAGACATGAGCACACACACCTATTACAGACATGAGCACACACACCTATTACAGACATGCGCACACACACCTATTACAGACATGAGCACACACACCTATTACAGACATGCGCACACACACCTATTACAGACATGAGCACACACACCTATTACAGACATGAGCACACACACCTATTACAGACATGCGCACACACACCTATTACAGACATGAGCACACACACCTATTACAGACATGCGCACACACACCTATTACAGACATGCGCACACACACCTATTACAGACATGCGCACACACACCTATTACAGACATGAGCACACACACCTATTACAGACATGCGCACACACACCTATTACAGACATGCGCACACACACCTATTACAGACATGCGCACACACACTTATTACAGACATGAGCACACACACCTATTACAGACATGCGCACACACACCTATTACAGACATGCGCACACACACTTATTACAGACATGAGCACACACACCTATTACAGACATGCGCACACACACCTATTACAGACATGCGCACACACACCTATTACAGACATGCGCACACACACCTATTACAGACATGAGCACACACACCTATTACAGACATGCGCACACACACCTATTACAGACATGCGCACACACACCTATTACAGACATGCGCACACACACCTATTACAGACATGAGCACACACACCTATTACAGACATGCGCACACACACCTATTACAGACATGAGCACACACACCTATTACAGACATGAGCACACACACCTATTACAGACATGCGCACACACACCTATTACAGACATGCGCACACACACCTATTACAGACATGAGCACACACACCTATTACAGACATGCGCACACACACCTATTACAGACATGAGCACACACACCTATTACAGACATGCGCACACACACCTATTACAGACATGCGCACACACACACCTATTACAGACATGCGCACACACACCTATTACAGACATGCGCACACACACCTATTACAGACATGAGCACACACACCTATTACAGACATGCGCACACACACCTATTACAGACATGAGCACACACACCTATTACAGACATGCGCACACACACTTATTACAGACATGAGCACACACACCTATTACAGACATGAGCACACACACCTATTACAGACATGCGCACACACACCTATTACAGACATGAGCACACACACCTATTACAGACATGAGCACACACACCTATTACAGACATGCGCACACACACCTATTACAGACATGCGCACACACACCTATTACAGACATGAGCACACACACCTATTACAGACATGCGCACACACACCTATTACAGACATGAGCACACACACCTATTACAGACATGCGCACACACACCTATTACAGACATGCGCACACACACACCTATTACAGACATGCGCACACACACCTATTACAGACATGCGCACACACACCTATTACAGACATGAGCACACACACCTATTACAGACATGCGCACACACACTTATTACAGACATGAGCACACACACCTATTACAGACATGCGCACACACACTTATTACAGACATGAGCACACACACCTATTACAGACATGAGCACACACACCTATTACAGACATGAGCACACACACCTATTACAGACATGAGCACACACACCTATTACAGACATGCGCACACACACCTATTACAGACATGAGCACACACACCTATTACAGACATGAGCACACACACCTATTACAGACATGAGCACACACACCTATTACAGACATGAGCACACACACCTATTACAGACATGCGCACACACACCTATTACAGACATGCGCACACACACCTATTACAGACATGCGCACACACACACCTATTACAGACATGCGCACACACACACCTATTACAGACATGAGCACACACACCTATTACAGACATGCGCACACACACCTATTACAGACATGCGCACACACACACCTATTACAGACATGAGCACACACACCTATTACAGACATGCGCACACACACCTATTACAGACATGAGCACACACACCTATTACAGACATGAGCACACACACCTATTACAGACATGCGCACACACACCTATTACAGACATGCGCACACACACACCTATTACAGACATGAGCACACACACCTATTACAGACATGCGCACACACACCTATTACAGACATGAGCACACACACTTATTACAGACATGCGCACACACACACCTATTACAGACATGAGCACACACACTTATTACAGACATGCGCACACACACCTATTACAGACATGAGCACACACACCTATTACAGACATGAGCACACACACCTATTACAGACATGAGCACACACACCTATTACAGACATGAGCACACACACCTATTACAGACATGCGCACACACACCTATTACAGACATGAGCACACACACTTATTACAGACATGAGCACACACACCTATTACAGACATGAGCACACACACCTATTACAGACATGCGCACACACACTTATTACAGACATGAGCACACACACTTATTACAGACATGAGCACACACACCTATTACAGACATGCGCACACACACCTATTACAGACATGCGCACACACACCTATTACAGACATGCGCACACACACCTATTACAGACATGCGCACACACACCTATTACAGACATGCGCACACACACCTATTACAGACATGAGCACACACACCTATTACAGACATGAGCACACACACTTATTACATATACACAGTATATAATAGGGATCGACCGATATTGATTTTTTAGGGCAGATACCGATACTTTGTAAACTTTCAGGCCGATAATTTATACCGATATTCTGGGAATTTTCATTTTTGAAAAAATAATAAATAACCTACACAAATCTGCTGAAAATTAGATGTTTATTGTTAACGTGTATTTTTTTAGGTAAATCTTTCTTTTTCATTTATTCTTAATATTTTGGTGTTTTTTTTACTAACTTTTAGCCCCCTTAGGGACTAGAACCCTTGTCCTATTCCCCCTGATAGATCTCTATCAGGGTGAATAGGATCTCACACTGTCCCTGCTGCTCTGTGCTTTGTGCACACAGCAGCATGGAGCTGAACATGGCAGCCAGGGCTTCAGTAGCGTCCTGGCTGCCATGGTAACCGATCGGAGCCCCAGGCTTACACAGCTGGGGTTCCGATCGGAGGAGCAGGGGAGAGGGGATCCTGTGGCCACTGCCACCCATGATTAAAACTGGGGGGGCTTGGGTGGGGGGGCGCACTGCGCCACCAATGATTAATACTGGGGGGCGCACTGCGCCACCAATGAAGACAAATCTCTCATTTATTCATATACAGGAGGCGGGAGCTGGCTGCAGAATCACATAGCCGGCTCCCGACCTCTATGAGCGGTAGCTGCAATCCGCGGCACCTGAGGGGTTAACTACCGCAGATCGCAGCTACTGCTCATAGAGGTCGGGAGCCGGCTATGTGATTCTGCAGCTCCCGCCTCCTGTATATGAATACATGAGAAATTTGTCTTAATTGGTGGAGCGGTGGCCACAGCCCCTCCCCTCCTCTTCTCCTCTCATTGGCGGCAGCAGCAGCACAGGGGGAGGAGACACTGCTTCCTTCTCCCCTGTGCTGCTGAGGGAACACAGAGAGCGCCGTCAGCAGCGCAATCTGTGTTCCCAATAAGTTATCGGAATATCGGCAAAATAGATGCCGATAACTATCAAAATCCTGAATATCGGCCGATAATATCGGTAAAACCGATAATCGTCGATCCCTAGTATATACTCACACACAAATAACATCTCCTTAGCTTTGCCGTAAACAAGGAGTACAGGGATGCAGTACGGGTAGTGGGCAGCATTGGAAAGGGGCCACCAGGAGAGTTGGAGGCAGCTTCTGTGCAGAGATCTCCTTTGTGTGAACTATGCATTGCGTGTAGGTCCCTGGACCAACAGAAAGCAGTATTACCTGTATCACCCATCTGCTGTTCGATTGTGACATGAAATGTTTGTGCTCACCAGTTATTAACTTCAACCTTCCTTCACCTCTGGTGGAGCCTGACCTTGGGTGATGGACACATTATGGTGTTGCCCCTTAAGTTCTGCTGCTCTAGGTACCTGCCCTGGTTCCAGTGGTGTCAAAGATAGGCATGTGGCTGCCACCAATACAGTCCATGTGCCTGTCCCCAGGATGCTTGGGAAAGACCCAGCACTGGGCTGAAGCATTGCCGCCGAGTAGTGTTGAGCGAACTTGTGTTTTAAGTTCGGGTTATCGAAGAATCGAGTTATGGATTCCACTACCACGGACCATAACAGAATTTAGAATCCATAACGCGATTCTTCGATAACCCGAACTTTAGATGCCGAACTTAAAACACAAGTTCGCTCAACACTACCACTGAGCACAAAGTTCTCTGCCTTCATCATCCAGAATGCTGGAATCTCTTTTTTCCATAATATGTTGGTCCTGCCAACCAGTACGGTGCATTGCATTGCATCTACTTGAGTATAGGAATGCCAACGGACTGTGCTGCTTGTATTATATCATACCCCCCTATTTCATGTGGCCGGCCCCCCTAGACTGACAGGATGGCCCCATTCCCCCATGCAGTCCACATGGCAGCTTACCACCAGTCAGTGATGAAGATCTCCTCTCGAGCCTGCAGCAGGGCATCAGCAACCGCAGCAAAATAAGTGGCGCCATTAACAAACCTGGTGGGGGAAGGAAAGAAGATGACAACCATGGACAATGGCATGAAGATGTACCATGGGGGGGGACTGCAGAGTCTATCCTCACCACTTCACTTGGGTTTTATGCCTCACCGGTGCATGAGCATCAAACCGATGAAGACTCAGGAAGTCCTTCCCCTGATCCTCAGCAATCTGGGTGATCTGCTGCGTCCACCAGCGAGCCTGACGATACCCACTGAACTTCAGGTTCAGCGTCCTGTAATGTTTACAAGAAGAATTTAGCACCGGGGGAAGGGGGAACGGACAACGACAAATAGTGGAATACTACCAGATAACAGTACTAGTTACTCCCAAGAACATTGATGAGTATATATAGCATTGAGCAAGTTGAAGCCAAAAAAACTGACTTTGATCCGAATCTCGATTCGATGCATAACTAAACATCCTCGCGCTTCTTGGTAACAAATCTATTTTTCCTGAAATGGCGGTAAAAAATAAATCCATACTCACCTCATCCATTTGCGTGTGAAGAGGCCTTTGCGCCATCTTGATTACAGAAATCTCGCGCATGGTGACGTATGATTCCACCACGCCGGCGGTGACGTCATCACATCACTGTGCGGGTTTTGCGCTGTGTCTTCAATCAAGATGGCCACGACGGCCTCTACGCGAGCAAATGGATAAGGGGAGTATTTTTTATTTATTTTTTTTACCCCGATTAACCCCTTAAAAAGGTCTCAATTGCAACCTCAGATGCCACAGTCAGCGATGAACGCAGTACCTGAGGGGTTCAGAGAGGAGGGAATGCGGAGGAAGTGTCTGTGACCGAGTTACAACATGAAATTCAAGATGGCTGACAGTTGTCACAACTTCCCATTACAGTAGGAGTTGCAGCTCTGGAGCACAAACTACTGCTCTCAAAAATGCTGTGAAAACTATTTTGGCATGTGTAGATCCTGGAGTAATACTTTCAAGAAAACTATAATTAAGACAATTTATAAATCTTTGTAAAAAGAAAATTGGCATGTGTAGATCCTGGAGTAATACTTTCAAGTTCCTGCACAGTTTTTTTTCAAAGAAAAGAATAAAAGTTGGCATCGGATGGGGTTAAAAACCTATTCATAGACACCCTTATCGAGAAGTCATGGCTGGGATAAGAAGGCCACTTCATACATGGAAAGTACAAGGTCACATTACTCAGATTAGGGAGGTCACTTGATTTTCTGAGAATCCGAGCTACAAAAAATGGATTCTGGGAAGGACGCTGCCCCCCCCCCCCCCCCCCGAGGGTCTTGGCACTGACTGAGAGATGGGATGGGCAAAAAGACAAAGGGGAGAAGTCATTTCACTTCTGGACCTGCAGATTTATTACAGTAGTACATGAAGGAGAGTGCTCGCCTAACTACAACCTGGGGCATGCTGGGAGTTGTAGTTTTGTTTAGAGTAGTTCCTTGCAGGCAGTATCTCAGGTCAGCCTGTCTCTGTATAAATCGTGGTGATCGTGACGTCGGGGCTCACAGTCAGGCACTTTAATAAAAGGAGACCCACACAATTTTGTCACAAAGCAGTAGGCTTTATAATCTACTTTGAATTTCCAGAGCTCTGATTGCTGTCAGTAAAAAATAAAACGGACACAACAGACAGCTAATACCTATACACTGCAACAAACTCTCAGCTGTGTCAACAGGACTAGGTTCAGATGCAAGGCTTGTGACTGGCTGGCGGGCCCGACGGGTGGATGGAGGAGTAGCTTTGGGGGAAGTTAAATATTGGGGGTAAGGGGGCAGGGTCGTTGTAAAGTGGCCTAGGTCCGGGAGAAGGTTACCGCTCTGGCAGGTTACACACACGGCTCGTTAGTCAGGGTCTCTTACCGCTGATAGCTCTGTACACTGACCCCGTATTTAGCCTCCGTTGCTTTTTTGCCAATCTCAGTTTTAAATAAAGGATCAAAGAGAAGAACAAATGAAATTTCTCCAGAGTCCGGTTTTATGTAGAGAAGAAAGGAGTCTTTTACCACAAACCACCTGAATAAGACATTGACGACACCATGAGAAGAGCATAATAATCCTATATAAGAGCATAGTAATATACAATACAAGAAGAGTATAGTAATACTGTACAATATAAGAAGAGCATAGTAATCCTATAAATCTAAGAGCATAGTAATACTGTACAATACAAGAGCATAGTAATACTATAAATACAAGAAGAGCATAGTAATACTGTACAATCTAAGAAGAGCATAGTAATACTGTACAATCTAAGAGCATAGTAATACTGTACAATACAAGAGCATAGTAATACTATACAATCTAAGAAGAGCATAGTAATACTGTACAATCTAAGAAGAGCATAGTAATACTGTACAATATAAGAGCATAGTAATACTGTACAATACAAGAGCATAGTAATACTGTACAATACAAGAGCATAGTAATACTGTACAATCTAAGAAGAGCATAGTAATACTGTACAATCCAAGAAGAGCATAGTAATACTATACAATCTAAGAAGAGCATAGTAATACTGTACAATCTAAGAAGAGCATAGTAATACTGTACAATCTAAGAAGAGCATAGTAATACTGTACAATATAAGAGCATAGTAATACTGTACAATACAAGAGCATAGTAATACTATACAATACAAGAGCATAGTAATACTGTACAATCTAAGAAGAGCATAGTAATACTGTACAATCCAAGAAGAGCATAGTAATACTATACAATCTAAGAAGAGCATAGTAATACTGTACAATCTAAGAAGAGCATAGTAATACTGTACAATATAAGAGCATAGTAATACTGTACAATACAAGAGCATAGTAATACTATACAATACAAGAGCATAGTAATACTGTACAATCTAAGAGTATAGTAATACTATAAATACAAGAGCATAGTAATACTGTACAATCTAAGAAGAGCATAGTAATACTATAAATACAAGAAGAGCATAGTAATACTATAAATACAAGAAGAGCATAGTAATACTATACAATACAAGAAGAGCATAGTAATACTATACAATACAAGAAGAGCATAGTAATCCTATACAATACAAGAAGAGCATAGTAATCCTATACAATACAAGAAGAGCATAGTAATACTGTACAATACAAGAAGAGCATAGTAATCCTATACAATACAAGAAGAGCATAGTAATCCTATACAATACAAGAAGAGCATAGTAATACTGTACAATACAAGAAGAGCATAGTAATACTATACAATACAAGAAGAGCATAGTAATCCTATACAATACAAGAAGAGCATAGTAATACTGTACAATACAAGAAGAGCATAGTAATACTATACAATACAAGAAGAGCATAGTAATACTATACAATACAAGAAGAGCATAGTAATACTATACAATACAAGAAGAGCATAGTAATACTATACAATACAAGAAGAGCATAGTAATACTATACAATACAAGAAGAGCATAGTAATCCTATACAATATAAGAAGAGTATAGTAAGGCCTTGCAAGGAGAAGATGTGAAAGAACCGCCATGCAGGGTGAAGTAACCAGAGACTAAGAGGAGAATGATGAAGATAAAAGGAAGGAAACACGAGTAAGGACAATGAGGACAATGAGGACAATGAGGACAGTGATCTACAGGAGAAAGTCAATAAATTAGAATATCATTGAAACGTTAAATTTATTTCAGTAATTCAAACAGTGAATCTCCTATATTCCACAGATTCATTCCACACAGAGAGTGATCTATTTCAAGCCTTCGTTTCTTTAAAAGTAGATGATTATGGCTTACAGCTAATGAAAACCAAAAAGTCAGGATCTCCAAAAATTATATTATGAAAAAGTTCGATCTTGTAGACTCATGGGGTCACAATCTCATCAGCTAAACACAAAACACCTGCAGAGGATTCCTAAGCCTTTAAATGGCCCCTCAGTCTGGTTCAGGAGGCTACACAATCATGGGGAAGACTGCTGACTTGACAGTTGTCCAGAAGACAGTCATTGACACCCTTCAAGGAGGGTAAGCCACAAAATATCATGGCTGTTCACAGTGCTTTATCCAAGCACATTAATGGAAAGTCCAGTAGAAGGAAAAGGTATAGATTGGTGCTCAGTGGTCCACAGTCATGTTCAGATGAACCCACGTCCAGGGTAGTTTCCACAGTCAGTGATGGTTTGGGAAGCCATGCCATCTGCTGGTATTGGTCCACTGTCTGATATCAAGTCCAGACTCAGCGCAGCCATCTAGCAGGAAGTTTTAGAGCCCCTCATGCTTCTCTCTGCTGAAAAGCTTTATGGAGATGCTGATTTCATTTTCCAGCAGGACTTGGCACCGGCCCACACTGCCAAAAAGTTCCAATATCTGGTGTAATAACCCCGGTATCAATGTGCTTGATGGGCCAGCAGACTCGTCTGACCTAATCCCCATAGAGAATCTATGAGAGACACCAGACCCAGCAATGTAGACGAGCTGAAGGCCTCTATGAAAGCAACCTGGGCTTCCATGACACCTCAGCAGTGCCACGGGCTGATCTCCTCCATGCCACGCCGCACTGGCGCAGTAATTCATGCAGAAGGAGCCCCGACCAAGTACTGAGGGCACATACAGACTATTCAGTACGTTAGATTGCCGCGAGCTCACGCATGCGCAGTTCCTTCCCCGAGGCTGATGTCAGCACAGGGAAGGAACACTGCCGTAATCTCGCGCATGCGCAGTGCCGGTATAATCTAACGGTGACAAAAGGAGGAGATTCGGAGGACGCAGGCGGTGCTGGGCTCCTTCACAGGGGGGCGCGGCTGGGCACCAGGAAGGTTAGTGCAGTCCCTTGGGCACCTTACAAGGCTCATTTACATATCTCTAAAATAATTTTTTTAACAAAATAAAAGGACACAGCCCTATAGGACATGTATATTGCGGACATGCTAGCGGCGATCTAGCCGTGCATGTCCACAGCTCTATAACCGAAAACAAGGTGACAGAATCCCTTTAAATAGATCCCTCTGTGTAATAATTCTGTGGAATATAGGAGCTGCACTTTTTGAACTGAATTACTGAAATAAATAAACTTTTCGATGATATTCTAATATATTGAGATGTACCCATAGAAAGGAAGGATAAGTAAGAAGAATGCAGTCATTATGTACAGCACAGAGATGAACAACCTCCTTCCACCCCGATCTCAAGGACAAACAAATAAACGGACAATATCATGTACATCACACCTTATGAAGGTCAATGTGATAGGACCATTGACAGAAGCGAGAACATATTTGCTGCCCAGAGGTTTTACCTTTTTGACCAACGGTAACAGATTCTGTGATGGCCGAAGCAATTGATACCTTGAATTTGATGACCACCGGATCTCTTAAGTATGAAACCTTCCCTAAAAGAAAAAGGAAAAAAAATGGGGTACGAGACAGTGACACGCTGACACCACTCGGGGCTACGGGACAGGGACACGCTGACACTCGGGGCTACGGGACAGGGACACGCTGACACTCGGGGCTACGGGACAGGGACACGCTGACACTCGGGGCTACGGGACAGGGACACGCTGACACCCGGGCTACGGGACAGGGACACGCTGACACCCGGGCTACGGGACAGGGACACGCTGACACTCGGGGCACAAGACAGGGACACGCTGACACTCGGGGCACGGGACAGGGACACGCTGACACTCGGGGCACGGGACAGGGACACGCTGACACTCGGGGCACGGGACAGGGACACGCTGACACTCGGGGCACGGGACAGGGACACGCTGACACTCGGGGCACGGGACAGTGACACGCTGACACTCGGGGCACGGGATAATGACATGTTCTTCATGATCTTAGACACAGAATACTCACAATCCTTTAATCCCAAGGTCTGAAATGAAGGAGAACTGACTGACCTCCAGAAACTCCCTCTGTAAAAGAGAAACTCCTGGGGTCAGATGAGGACATCTGACATTACATATCATCCCATCACTATTACGGACCTCAAACCTCACTAGATAATGGTACAAATAAAAGGTACAGATGTGGTACCATACCACAGACCTTATGACACTTGAGCTCGGAGACCAGAAGGTAACCATGTATAGAGCTACTATGGTCTACACTAACCAACTGGAAGGCTCTCCACACAAAAGGGGCACTTCTCTTCGAGAGAGCTTTTATTGTATTTTTACCACCAGCATTCTCTTGAACCGGAGATTCTGCAGATCAGACATTAATATGCTATTCCTAACTTGGAAGTATCTGGGGATGGAGGAAATATTTTCATTCTGTGGTCTTCTAAATATAAGAGCCTCTGTAGGAGCTTAACAACGAGAACGAGCTTCAGTTATTCTAATGACTGTACACTAAACAGATCATCTTATGACAATAAAAGAAACATCTCAGGAGGTTTTTTCAGTGGATCCCCCGTAGGATAAGCAATCTTTTGTCCTCTACTGGCATCTCTCACCATAGCATGGTAGTTTCGGTAGAAGGCCTTGGCCAGTAGCACATTGAGGTACTCTGCAAGGTATTTCTGCAAGATAAAACATTTCCGATTGTTTATTTAGTAAAGCACAGGAATATACAGATATAATAACTCTACTGATGGTGTATCTAAGCCTGAATCAAATCCTATCCTGTGTGATACAGTCTGCTGAGCTGTGTATCTAATCCGATCCTGTGTGATACTGTCTACTGAGCCATGTACTAATCCTAACTTGTGTGATATTCTCTGCTGAGTGGGTGTATCTAATCCTATCCTGTGTGATATCGTCTGCTGAGCTGCGTACCTAATGCTATCATGGTGCTATTCTCAGCTGATCTGAGGTATCTAAGGCACTTCTGTGTGACACTGTCTGCTGAGCTGGTGTATCTAAGTCTATGAGAACATAAAGTACACACCTGTTTACTTGGGGTCCTTCGTGACGACTCTCCAGAAGCATGAGGCAGGGAGGGCATTTCTTCGGAGGTGGTTTCAGCTCGTGACCGAGTCACATTAAACCTGGAGATGAAACGACTGATGAGACCTACATGACTGGACCATCAGGTTTCAGACCCTAATGTACGAGTGTGACCTGGCGAATACCCGGGTGATTCTGGGTCCATGGTGGCATTTGTCCCATTGGTGAATGGGGTCATCACAGGATGTAGATTAGGTCTCAAGCATCCTGGTCAGAACTGTTCAGGACGATGGGGACCACAGGTCTGACCACCCTTCTGAGGAGATTGATATTTTTGGTATCCTGTGGTGACGTCAAGGAATGCAGGGATGCCATGGCATTTATGGGGCAAGGACCTATGATGGCACCAGAATCACTTGTGGGCTTGCAGGGAAAAAGAACAGAGAGCAGCAGAGAGCGCGCCTGTGCCATGTGCCTTGGTGATACCGGGATCAGAGGGACAAGCGCCACCACTTGACGTTATTGTGTCCACATTCTTCCCGTGGAGGAGGATATTCTCATAACTGCTGCTCAGCGTAAATAGGCGGGACACAATCTCATCATCATCCTCTGCAGCGAGCGACACCTTCCACGCCCCATTATTTTCTGGTTTACTGTGCCTGTAGTTGTGAGTAACCGGCAAGTCATGTGCCTCTGTGAGCGTATCCAACAAGATTAGCGCCTCCCGGGGAGATAATCAAAGACGTTCTCTAAATCACATGGCTACAGCCCGAAACATAACCCCCCGACACAGAGCACTTCTTACCGAGAGAGTGGGTTCAGGGGAAGGAGTGAGACAAATATTTTGTGTCTTAGAAGATCACGGTGAAGCTCCTGAAAATGTTTGAACTTCTTTTTAATGATCCATTGGAACGGGCCGTGTGTCAGGGCTACAGAATATAAAGTGCTGGTCCGAACCTGTTATAAAGAAGATACATTGTATCAGAACCAGTAACATCGATATATAATGTGTATCCATAACCTATCACCCTGCAGGAGGAGGGGCAGACTCATAGCTCCTTCTATATGTATCACCCTGCAGGAGGAGGGGCAGACTCATAGCTCCTTCTATATGTATCACCCTGCAGGAGGAGGGGCAGACTCATAGCTCCTTCTATATGTATCACCCTGCAGGAGGAGGAGCAGACTCATAGCTCCTTCTATATGTATCACCCTGCAGGAGGAGGGGCAGACTCATAGCTCCTTCTATATGTATCACCCTGCAGGAGGAGGAGCAGACTCATAGCTCCTTCTATATGTATCACCCTGCAGGAGGAGGAGCAGACTCATAGCTCCTTCTATATGTATCACCCTGCAGGAGGAGGAGCAGACTCATAGCTCCTTCTATATGTATCACCCTGCAGGAGGAGGGGCAGACTCATAGCTCCTTCTATATGTATCACCCTGCAGGAGGAGGAGCAGACTCATAGCTCCTTCTATATGTATCACCCTGCAGGAGGAGGGGCAGACTCATAGCTCCTTCTATATGTATCACCCTGCAGGAGGAGGAGCAGACTCATAGCTCCTTCTATATGTATCACCCTGCAGGAGGAGGAGCAGACTCATAGCTCCTTCTATATGTATCACCCTGCAGGAGGAGGGGCAGACTCATAGCTCCTTCTATATGTATCACCCTACAGGAGGAGGAGCAGACTCATAGCTCCTATATGTATCGCCCTGCAGGAGGAGGAGCAGACTCATAGCTCCTTCTATATGTATCACCCTGCAGGAGGAGGGGCAGACTCATAGCTCCTTCTATATGTATCACCCTGCAGGAGGAGGAGCAGACTCATAGCTACTTCTATATGTATCACCCTGCAGGAGGAGGAGCAGACTCATAGCTCCTTCTATATGTATCACCCTGCAGGAGGAGGAGCAGACTCATAGCTCCTTCTATATGTATCACCCTGCAGGAGGAGGGGCAGACTCATAGCTCCTTCTATATGTATCACCCTGCAGGAGGAGGGGCAGACTCATAGCTCCTTCTATATGTATTACCCTGCAGGAGGAGGAGCAGACTCATAGCTCCTTCTATATGTATCACCCTGCAGGAGGAGGGGCAGACTCATAGCTCCTTCTATATGTATCACCCTGCAGGAGGAGGGGCAGACTCATAGCTCCTTCTATATGTATCACCCTGCAGGAGGAGGAGCAGACTCATAGCTCCTTCTATATGTATCACCCTGCAGGAGGAGGAGCAGACTCATAGCTCCTTCTATATGTATCACCCTGCAGGAGGAGGAGCAGACTCATAGCTCCTTCTATATGTATCACCCTGCAGGAGGAGGGGCAGACTCATAGCTCCTTCTATATGTATCACCCTGCAGGAGGAGGGGCAGACTCATAGCTCCTTCTATATGTATCACCCTGCAGGAGGAGGGGCAGACTCATAGCTCCTTCTATATGTATCACCCTGCAGGAGGAGGGGCAGACTCATAGCTCCTTCTATATGTATCACCCTGCAGGAGGAGGAGCAGACTCATAGCTCCTTCTATATGTATCACCCTGCAGGAGGAGGGGCAGACTCATAGCTCCTTCTATATGTATCACCCTGCAGGAGGAGGGGCAGACTCATAGCTCCTTCTATATGTATCACCCTGCAGGAGGAGGAGCAGACTCATAGCTCCTTCTATATGTATCACCCTGCAGGAGGAGGGGCAGACTCATAGCTCCTTCTATATGTATCACCCTGCAGGAGGAGGAGCAGACTCCTAGCTCCTTCTATATGTATCACCCTGCAGGAGGAGGGGCAGACTCATAGCTCCTTCTATATGTATCACCCTGCAGGAGGAGGGGCAGACTCATAGCTCCTTCTATATGTATCACCCTGCAGGAGGAGGGGCAGACTCATAGCTCCTTCTATATGTATCACCCTGCAGGAGGAGGGGCAGACTCATAGCTCCTTCTATATGTATCACCCTGCAGGAGGAGGAGCAGACTCCTAGCTCCTTCTATATGTATCACCCTGCAGGAGGAGGGGCAGACTCATAGCTCCTTCTATATGTATCACCCTGCAGGAGGAGGAGCAGACTCATAGCTCCTTCTATATGTATCACCCTGCAGGAGGAGGGGCAGACTCATAGCTCCTTCTATATGTATCACCCTGCAGGAGGAGGGGCAGACTCATAGCTCCTTCTATATGTATCACCCTGCAGGAGGAGGAGCAGACTCATAGCTCCTTCTATATGTATCACCCTGCAGGAGGAGGAGCAGACTCATAGCTCCTTCTATATGTATCACCCTGCAGGAGGAGGAGCAGACTCATAGCTCCTTCTATATGTATCACCCTACAGGAGGAGGGGCAGACTCATAGCTCCTTCTATATATATCACCCTGCAGGAGGAGGGGCAGACTCATAGCTCCTTCTGTATGTATCACCCTGCAGGAGGAGGAGCAGACTCATAGCTCCTTCTATATGTATCACCCTGCAGGAGGAGGAGCAGACTCATAGCTCCTTCTATATGTATCACCCTGCAGGAGGAGGGGCAGACTCATAGCTCCTTCTATATGTATCACCCTGCAGGAGGAGGGGCAGACTCATAGCTCCTTCTATATGTATCACCCTGCAGGAGGAGGAGCAGACTCATAGCTCCTTCTATATGTATCACCCTGCAGGAGGAGGGGCAGACTCATAGCTCCTTCTATATGTATCACCCTGCAGGAGGAGGGGCAGACTCATAGCTCCCTTCTATATGTATCACCCTGCAGGAGGAGGGGCAGACTCATAGCTCCTTCTATATGTATCACCCTGCAGGAGGAGGAGCAGACTCATAGCTCCTTCTATATGTATCACCCTGCAGGAGGAGGGGCTGACTCATAGCTCCTTCTATATGTATCACCCTGCAGGAGGAGGGGCAGACTCATAGCTCCTTCTATATGTATCACCCTGCAGGAGGAGGGGCAGACTCATAGCTCCCTTCTATATGTATCACCCTATAGGAGGAGGGGCAGACTCATAGCTCCTTCTATATGTATCACCCTGCAGGAGGAGGAGCAGACTCATAGCTCCTTCTATATGTATCACCCTGCAGGAGGAGGGGCAGACTCATAGCTCCTTCTATATGTATCACCCTGCAGGAGGAGGGGCAGACTCATAGCTCCTTCTATATGTATCACCCTGCAGGAGGAGGAGCAGACTCATAGCTCCTTCTATATGTATCACCCTGCAGGAGGAGGAGCAGACTCATAGCTCCTTCTATATGTATCACCCTGCAGGAGGAGGAGCAGACTCATAGCTCCTTCTATATGTATCACCCTGTAGGAGGAGGAGCAGACTCATAACTCCTTCTATATGTATCACCCTGCAGGAGGAGGGGCAGACTCATAGCTCCTTCTATATGTATCACCCTGCAGGAGGAGGGGCAGACTCATAGCTCCTTCTATATGTATCACCCTGCAGGGGGAGGGGCAGACTCATAGCTCCTTCTATATGTATCACCCTGCAGGAGGAGGAGCAGACTCATAGCTCCTTCTATATGTATCACCCTGCAGGAGGAGGGGCAGACTCATAGCTCCTTCTATATGCATCACCCTGCAGGAGGAGGGGCAGACTCATAGCTCCTTCTATATGTATCACCCTGCAGGAGGAGGAGCAGACTCATAGCTCCTTCTATATGTATCACCCTGCAGGAGGAGGGGCAGTAAACTTTACGATTCATCACCTTGGAGCCGCTGGTATAACGCTCGGTCTGTAATATATTTGCAGTAACGGAGACACCTTTCAGGAAAACAGACCCTTGTTGCTTTAGTGGCTTCAGATCATAGACGGTCAGGAAAGCTGGAGAGAGAGAAGGAATATAATAAAAAGAGGCCGCGCCAATTAAAATGCATAATTCTGTGCTGGCACAGAGGTCAGTGAGTAGTTGATGAGACTCAGCTTTGTAAAGTATCAAATTAAACATCAACATAGGTTCTTGACTGCCATTTAATATTTCACCAGTTCCTCCATGGAGGGGGATGTGCTGCTGCACTTTTGCCCTCTAGTTCTTACGAGATCAACCCAAGGCGTTTGCAGGCAGACTTTATGGGTTAAACATCACATCTGACAATCAGGTGACATTTTACAGACTTTGTAATGTCATGTGAAAGTCTGGGCAAATACAGCTAAAGTGGAGAACTTTGCATTGCTACCTCCTAGAGTGCATGTAGTTCCCTAGAGCGGGGACCCCTGTTTCCCCCATGCAAACTCATCAACTCCTTACTTTATTTCACTTGAAAGGGTTAAATTGCATTGTCTTATACTGTTTAATACTGTGTAACTGCATTTTATATGTATGTTGTGATATATATGTTGCTGTACATCCATTTGCACAGCACTGTGGAAATAGTTAATCAACATTGAGAGACTTGTGGGACTTTCTAGCAAATAATAAAACACTGGTAATTTTTCACAGCTACCATAAGGGTTAAAGATGATCATGTTTTGGACGGAAAAAGCTAGAATTGTTTACCACCAAAACCAGACAGAATGACCTTTTGAATGTCTGGTTTTAGCCATGTTATTATGTCTGAAAACCTGTTTGTGTCTGGAAAAAACTGCTGTGTCTTTGCCATTATTATTAAAGCTCTAATGTAAGTCTATGAGATACGGGAGGTGTAACATTGTAACTGTTTAGGCAGTGTTTCTCCACTCCACCCCTCCCACTAGAATGCTCCAGTCTAGCTAGAAGTAGTATATAAGATGAGCAGTCAGAGCCCATGGTGTTCTGCAGTTAGGGAACATTTCTTAGAAGAGTAGACTGCCAGACTTGAGTGACCAGAAGAAAATGCTGAGACGAGGATACGCTGCCACAGACCCTGGATCACCAGCCTTGGAACAGGGTACCAGCCTTCTGAAGAGAGAAAGGGACAGCTAGCTCAGGCCTTTCTTCAGCATCAAACCCTTCTCCTGCCAGGGAGGAGACTGGAAAAGCCAACTTTATTCCTCGCCTGTATTGTTTTGCACTTGAATTCCAGTAAAGAAGCACCCTGGTTTACTGCAGACCCTGACTCTCTGGACTTATTTTCCATTGGGGTGTATCACACCTTGCCATACCTTCCGGAAAGCAACATGTGGTGACACGTAGACGGTGTCCGGGGGACCCAGCGTAGCGTCTGGGCCACCCCAAACCTGGCCACTGCATGTGTGTGGGCTGTCATGTGGATGTACCTGTACAACATCTCCCGTTTATACTAATAATTTACAGTAACTAAGCACAGAAGGCATTGGGCAGTGGTTACAGGAGTCAGATCAAATCACTTTGCGGTACTTCTGTTTCTATTAATTCGATGGGGATTTGGGACCCCACAGAAAATTTGTAATTGGTGGAACCATTGAAGGAGGGGGAGACCAAAGAAGTGACCTTGTCTATTCCAGAGGAGAGACAGTTGAATAGCGATGACCCAACTTTATAGCCCTATAACTATTTACGCTTCTAACTTGCTGCCTTCACCAGCGACACACTGTGCAGGCACAGAAGAACATTTTTCAGCACACAGAAGGTTTAAAGTTTGGCTGCAGATGCTCTAAATAAGAAATTTTTTGGTGCGGAGTACCTTCATCATCTCCAGCATCCAGCTCATCAACGTCCAACTCTAGGGCTGCAGCGTCCAGGTGTTCAGGCAGGAAGCAGCCATCGGGGGAGTCTGGAGTCTGCATGTTAGAAGACACCTGAAGGATACAATAAGAATTAAGTCAGGGGGAATGTATTAGGACACAAGGACATCCAATAGATTGTCTGTGAAGGTTCTCATTTATCCAGGTCATGGTATATCTGTGAAGAATAAATCAAGGCAACTGGACTTACTGTAGATTTCTTGAAAACGTTTCACTCGTTCTTCCAATGAGCTTTCTCAATTATGAGTGACTGTACAAGAATTCTCTGGGAATAAATATGTAACTAAATCAACATCTGGTAATTATACCCAGCATGGGGTCAGAGGTCATTATACCCAGCATGGGGTCAAAGGTGTTGATTCCAAAAGGTGCTGACTCCAATTAGGATAATGGAATCAACAACTTTGACCGCATGCTGGGTATAATGACCCCTGACCCCATGCTGGGTATAATTACCAGATGTTGATTCAGTTACATAATTTATTCCCAGAGAATTCTTGTACAGTCACTCAGAATTGAGAAAGCTCGTTGGAAGAACGAGTAAAAAGTTTTCAAGTAATCTACAGTAAGTCCAGTTGCCTTGATTTATTCTTTACAGATATATCCAATAGATTCATTTTCTTCACAAAATTAGGACATGAAAGTGAGGAAAGCAACATTTCCAGGCTGAATGGGTTTGATAAGTGACAACCAATTTTGAGCTCAGAGCAGGTGTCATTTCCCTCCCCCCATTCTTCTTTGCAAACTATACATTGTTGGACTGGCTCACTAGAGTACCAGAGGATCCTCTGGTGGTCCCAAACTTTGATACCATAGTGGGACCCAAAGTTCGAGGAGTAAAAAAAATAAAATTGGCGTTGCTTTTGGAGACAGCAAATAGCTACATACAGTCCTGATCAAAAGTTTAAGACCACTTAAAAAATGGCAAAAAATCATATTTAGCATGGCTGGATCTTAACAAGGTTTCAAGTAGAGCTTCAACATGCAACAAGAAGAAATGGGAGTGAGACAAAACATTTTTTTGAGCATTCAATTTAATGAAAACAACGAATAAACTGAAACAGGCTGTTTTTCAGCTGATCAAATGTTTAGGACCACACCTCCAAAAAAAAAATTAAACCCCCCCAAAACAGAAATCCAACTTCCAAACATGAACTCAGTAATGAGTAGCTCCGCCGTTATTGTTGGGGACTTCAAAAATTAGTTTCGGCATGCTTGATGCAAGCGTTTCCATGAGGTGAGTGGGAACATTTCTCCAAGTGGTGAAGACGGCCGCACGAAGGCCATCTACTGTCTGGAACTGTTGTCCATTTTTGTAAACTTCCCTTGCCATCCATCCCCAAAGGTTCTCAATTGGATTTAGATCAGGGGAACACGCAGGATGGGCCAAAAGAGTGATGTTATTCTCCTGGAAGAAGTCCCTTGTCCTGCAGGCATTGTGTACTGTAGCGTTGTCCTGTTGAAAAACCCAGTCGTTACCACACAGACGAGGGCCCTCAGTCATGGACATAGCCAGCGGCCGTTTGACGCCCCTGCACTTCCTGAAGCTCCATTGTTCCACTGAAGGAAAAAGCACCCCAGACCATTATGGCGCCCCCTCCACTGTGGCGCGTAGAAAACATCCCAGGTGGGATCTGCTCGTCATGCCAGTAACGTTGGAAACCATCAGGACCATCAAGGTTACATTTTTTAACATCAGAGAATAAAACTTTCTTCCACCTTTGAATGTCCCATGTTTGGTGCTCTCTTGCAAAGTCCAAACCAGCAGTTCTGTGGCGTTCAAGGAGACGAGGTCTTTGAAGATGTTTTTTGTTTTTGAAGCCCTTCAGTCTCAGATGCCGTCTGATGGATATGGGGCTGCAGTCAGCACCAGTAAGGGCCTTAATTTGGGTCGAGGATCATCCAGTGTCTTGACGGACAGCCAATTGGATCCTCCGGCTCAGTGCTGATGAAATTTTTTTGGGTCTTTCACTTGACTTTTTTGTTCCATAACCCTCAGGATCATTTAAGAAATTCCAAATGACTGTCTTACTGCGTCCCACCTCAGCAGCGATGGAGCGCTGTGAGAGACCCTGCTTATGCAGTTCAACAACCCGACCACGTTTAAAAAGTGAGTTTTTTTGCCTTTGCCATCACAACGTGTGACTACCTGACAGAAAATGACAATGAATCCACATCTTTGCACAGATTTGGCTTTTTAAAAGGCATGTGGTCCTAAACTTTTGATCAGCTGAAAAACAGCCTGTTTCAGTTTAAAGGGTTTCTATCACTTCATATCACATAATTAGCTGTCAGACACTAGCGATCCGCTAGTGTCTGCTCTGGCCAACCATCCTACTATAATCACTTGTGGGGCAGCGGTTTTGCTAAAAAACTAACTTTTATAAATATGCTAATGAGCCTCTAGGTGCTATGTGGGCGTCATTAGCACCTAGAGGCTCCGTCTACCTTCATACACAGCGGCCGCCCAGCACGTCCCTCCAGCCCGCCCATGTCCTCCTCCGTGTGACGCAGCGGCCGAATTCTCGCGCATGCGCCGTGCGCGGCTGTATTCGGCGCATTTGAGATGTCTGAGCTCGGAGCGGTCAGACATTCAATGCGCATGCGCGGATGTATTCGGCGCATGCGCATTGAATGTCTGACCGCTCCGAGCTCACATCTCAAATGCGCCGAATACAGCCGCGCACGGCGCATGCGCGAGAACTCGTCCGCTGCGTCACACGGAGGAGGACATGGGCGGGCAGGAGGGACGCGCTGGGCGGCGGCTGTGTATGAAGGTAGACGGAGCCTCTAGGTGCTAATGACGCCCACATAGCACCTAGAGGCTCATTAGCATATTTATAAAAGTTAGTTTTTTAGCAAAACCGCTGCCCCACAAGTGATTATAGTAGGATGGTTGGCCAGAGCAGACACTAGCGGATCGCTAGTGTCTGACAGCTAATTATGTCATACCAAGTGATAGAAACCCTTTAATCGTTATTTTTAATTAATTGAATGCTCAAAAAATGTTTTGTCTCACTCCCATTTCTTCTTGTTGCATGTTGAAGCTCTACTTGGAACCTTGTTAAGATCCAACAATGTACAATATGATTTTTTGCCATTTTTCAAGTGGTCTTAAACTTTTGATCAGGACTGTATATACTAAACATGCAGCTACCACTAGGGGGAACTCCCTGTATACAGATTTTCACTTCTCACAATGGGTTCAACACTGAGCTCCATCTAGTGGTGATAGCAGGCAGACAGAATGCATTTTATCTAGTCAGAGGAAATACTTTAGTATAGACCTAAAAACACAATATTTTGCATCATCAATAGCACATTACAGTAAGTTTTGGAGGGGTGTCAATCCGAGCTTTGCTATGGGGCCCTATTATTTCTGTGCACTAGCTGCAACTTACTCAGTACCCTTTTTTTCACCACTGCTGGTAGTCAACATTTTCATAGGAATCAATACAACATTACCATGCATTGACAAAAAAATTCCAAATGCCCTTTATCATTCCAACTCCTCCATGACTAGTGTCTTATAAACTCCTTAAAGGGTAACGGTCATGTTTTTATAAAAACATTTTTTTACCATATGTTACTGCTGCAGCAGCATTATGCATAAAGCAATCTTTAGTTTCTTCACATACCACTGTTTTCCTTGAGTTTTTCCCTTAGTTACAGCTGTTTAAACATTTACAATGAGGACCTTCTCAAGATGGGTCCTCTGCCAGTTCTCTGAGGCCAAAACTGCTGTCCCTCACTTCCCATACACACTTGCTGTAGCCAGCAGCTCCCTGCCAGCCAATCAGATTTCATTACTGAGAGACACACCTCCTTACTCTGAAGCTTAATGCAGGAATGCAGTGTGAAGGACCGCCCCTCCGTCTTCTGTTTAGTTGCAAGACAGACAAGCCCTAGTAAAGGTCTTTTAAAAGGGAGCAATGGAAAGGGACAGAGGACATTAATGAAAGCTGTTATTATAAAGGTAATTACAATCATTGACAGACTAACTCAGGTATACATGCCTAGCTCTAATAAACTAGTGGTGGATCAACACCACCAAATGAAAACACAACACCAAAACTGAGAAGTAATCTCCTGCGTCAGTCCTGGGAAATGCGGAGAAAATATTTATATCATAAAGTGATTACACAATGGAGAGATGCCAAGACGTGCCTGCCAACCAGACACTACAACAGCACAGCAGAGAGACCATCCCGCAAGCTCCTCTCTACTTATTCTCGGGGGTAAGTATTGCAGCACAACTAGGAAGGCTTGCCTTTCAGGAGTCTCAGAAAGCTGGGCGACAGCATGTTTGTCAGATACCAGGACCTCTGGTGTGGCTGCTATCTCTGCACCTTCTATAGTTAAACCCCTGAATCATCACAGCAGCAATATACATTTAAACCTTGAATGCAGGAGTGTACACAGATCACATAGGGCCCCATACCAAAACTTAGTATGGGCCCCGTTGCCCCACCCAGTTTCCCAGTATTCGTGCATCAATCACTCCGAGGAAACGCAAAGTGCAACTCCCGAGATTTCTAATCTACATTTATTTTAATTTTTTTTATATAAGAAAAAAAAAAATTGTGATAAAAAAAGTTGCCCTCCACCTCACCCACTTAATCTGACTTTTAGGTCATAAAGGTGGAATAGGTGCTTCATAACTATAGCGCTCATTGTGAACAAGATATTTCTCAATGTAGTTACACCAGACAACTTCCATGAATACATCGATATATCTCTTGCTTCCCTTCATATTAGAAAACTAGCTGCCTAAAGCCACCACTAGGAGGAGCTCTAGGTATTGGAATGAAAGATTAAATAATATTTTTGCATTGAGCTCCCTCTGGTGGAGGCTGCATGAAAATGCAGAGTTTTCTTGTCTTGAAAAGGAGTTCAGTGCCAAATCCTCCTCCATCGCGGCCCCGTCGCAGTTGCATGATCTACCTTCATTGACGGTACGCCACTGCTCGAAGGAGTTGTCCTTGATTTAACAAGTGATAGCTTATCCCCTATCCCCAAGACTTCCTGCACCCTTCATCAAACTGCTGTTCTGCATAGCCCCGTACGTCAGCAGCTGAACTATACAGCTTCGTCCACTACGTAGGTCAATCAGATAGTGATGGCCCATCCTGAGGATTGATCATCACTTGCAAAAATCATAGACAACCAGGAACGTTCACATGTAACAGACTAAAACATAGAAAACTGACCCCATACTCTGACACCCCCACACTAAATTCACCATCTTAAAACACTGCACTGGTGTCTGGACGCTCAGAGACTCTCAATGTGACCAAAGAGAAAATCCAGGGCAGCCGAGTCTTGTGTAATGTCCAGCCTCCTGCCAAGAGTCCTAAGTCAAGCCAAGTTTCAGCAGTTCTCTACCAAGGAACCTGGCACAAAAACAGGAAATACGGGAGAGGAATTACTGAGCTACAGAGGCAATCCAAATATTACACATGGGAGCTGCCCATCACCACAAACAGTGATAACAGTGTAATCCATCCAACATAGTCAACTACATACAATAATACCCTCAGGCCTTAAGGATGGGCGAGCCCTCAACGTAGGTTTCACGTATGGTATCTCTAGGAGATGTATGAAAAACAAAGGCGGAGGACTCCCTAGTCTCCAAGCTAGAGGGAAATATATAGTTTACCATATGCATAACACTATAGCTATGTACAGAGGATGCCCAGGTTATACCAGCATGCTCCATATCACCATATACAGAATATACCTATGTTATAGTTGCAGGTCCTGACAGATTTTTGCCTGATTCACCTGTGTACACACACTCACATAATACGTTACTATTACTCACTGGAATGCAAATATCACTTTGAATAGCACTTGTAGGGATAGTCAGGGGAAGTAAACGTTATTTTAAAGGGACTCAGTCATCAGATAAATCGTTATGAATCCATCGGACATGTGAGATGCACACATCAGTACACTGTAAGGCTCTTGGTCCTATTTCGATAGGCTGCCTCCTTGTTGAGAAATAGGCTTTTTTTCTTGCACCCAAGGCTCCCCTCCTTTCCAAACCGCTGACTACTAGAGACGTACTGAGGCCTGGCCCTGAAATCTTGTGGCGGTGCGTTCGGTGCACATGGATGGAGTGCTTAGTAATCTCTGGCCATGTACAGCATATCTGGAGGTGTGTTCTACAGTCCAACTAGTAGATTTGTCAAGAATAAGGTGCACCATTCCCACAAAACCGTGAAGACCACACCAGTTCCAATGCGCCTTAATCATTCAAGTTCCAGGTTTTGGTGACCAAATCTCTGGTGTCTAAGGAAGCTTATATCCTATGGCTTAATATCCAAGTTTGGCACTAGCTTTCAATGACTATGTCCCAAGCTGGCACTTCAGTCTAGCATCCATTTTTTTTTATGCCCCAGTCTGATCCTGGTGTCCAGTGGTTTGAAGACCCAGCCTGGTCCTGGCATCCAGTTCTCTGATGCCCCAGCCTATCCCTGGTGTCTAGTGGTATAATTTCATGACCCAAACTACTGCTCGTATCCAGAGTTTCATGCACCAGCCTGTCCAGGGCATCCAGTTTTAATGCTCAAGCCTACCCTTGGCATACAGTGGTTTGATGCACCAAACACTGCCAGGTATTCAGCTTTTCTTAAGTACCAGACTGTTGCTGCCAACCAGTTTTGCGATATCCTTGATGTCCAGTGGCAAGGAACCCTAGGCTGTAACTGGTAACCAGTGGTTTGAAGGCCGGGCCTGTGCCTAGAGTCCACTGTCTTAATGCCCTGCCTGTCCCTGAATTTCCAGCGAGACTAAAACAGTGACAATAAAATAGGGATGTGAAGACGCATCTTGGTCGCAAAGGGAATAGTTTCTTCGAAAAGCTGTGATAACAAGCTTGATGGATTCCTCCTCCAACTTCCGCTTTACAATTAAGTTGCTCCAGAAATATCAAGTCCGTCGACCGATAACAACCTTCGGTTGCGCTGGGAATGATAAAGATCCCGAAATAGACCTCGGTTCCTCTTTGAGGAAAAGGAGGAGAGTAGAGCGCACATAGGGAGTAGCGTAGGGACTCTAATTGAGGTGCCCAGAGATCAGGTACTTACCTGACTTAGAGAAGAAGAGAAGAATTCTAGGACATCAGATGCCTGGGTCTCATCAACCATCAGGAGGGGCTAACATCAACTGGAGGAACCCCGACGTCATAGTGCATGCTTTTGGCTTCTTCTTGGATTTGAGGCTGGAAAACCGATTCCTGCTATAAAACCCTGTTGCTTATCTGCAGATCTTAAGCTTCTTCTAAAACGATCTGTTTAGGCAACAAATAAAAACCTACCGGTGGTCTTTGCTTACGAGAAAAGACTGACTTAGGCCTGTTTCACACTTGTGGCAGGAGTTCGGGCATGGACCAGCTCTCTGGATTCGACATTGTCAGATGATACCAGAATGCCCGCCGTCCACATTGACTATAACTGGGTCCAACAGAGATCCGGCCTCTAGCCGGCAAATATGCAGAGATTCAGCAGGACAAATACTACTGAACACGCTTCAATGGGAAAGAGCAGACAGAGTGCAACTCCTCCTTCCCATTGAAGGGAGTAGGATGGAGATGCTGCAATTACACCTGCTAAGCAGTGACGGTAAGGCAGGGCTTGTACGAGCACTGCGTTCTCTTCAAACAGCTGACTGGTTTTACTTGCACTCCGATTCAACTAGTGAGCAACCTTCTTCTCCACTACTTCAGGTCCCAGCTGGACCCAGAGTGTTACATGCTGTCTATGAGCACCTCACCGCTGCGGCCAATCAATGGCCTCAGCAGTAGCAGTGGTCCCATGCTGTGCCTACACACATCACCGCTGACTGGCCTGCAGCAGTGATGTCTGTGTAGATGGCACATCATACTTTCAGTCCTGCGGGGACCTGAAGCAGTGGAGAAAGGAGCTGGGCACTGGAACCAGAGCACTGCTAGCAGGAGGGGGCACGGTCATATCCAAAGAGGTTCCCAGTCTCAGAGAACTCCTAGAAATCTATATTGAAGGGAATACATTTCTACTTGCAATCAGGGACTAAACTATAAAACCAGTCTCCGGATGATGCAGAACGCCTGACCCATTACACAAGATTGACTCCAGCCCGTCACCCTCATGTTAGCAGCGTGATGGGCGCTCCGCTTCATATATGGAGATCTTGTCCCATAAATCACCTATTCTGGAACAGCTTCCAAGAGATTATTAAACTCTGCATGGGAAAAATTCTTCTCACTCCACAACCAATATGATTTTATTTGGATGTCTCACGTGAATATTTAAGCCGTACCTCAATAATACCTTATATGTTATAGCGAGGCACTGCACAGCCCTGGGGGGAGATTTTATCCAAAGGGGAATATATGAGTCTGCGTTGTGTACTTTCCTCCAAATTTATCAAACGTTGCACATTTTTGATAATGGTCTAGAAATGCTACAGTAGTTTCTGTATGTCACCCCCAGCCCCACCCTACGGTTAGGCAATCTTGCAAAAAAATAAAAAATAAAAGATTAGCAATTCTTCCCGATTACTTTTTTCTGGCAATAACTTTTTTTGTGCTCTGTATAGAGGGGGCATCCTGCATATAAGGGGGGGGGGGGGGGTGCAGCACTGTATAGAGGGGGCATTCTGCATATATAGGTGGTATCCTGCATATAGGGGGGTGCACTGTATAGAGGGGGCATCCTGCATATAGGGGAGTGCACTGTATAGAGGGGGCATCCTGCATATATAGGTGGTATCCTGCATATAGGGGGGTGCACTGTATAGAGGGGGCATCCTGCATATAGGGGAGTACACTGTATAGAGGGGGCATCCTGCATATAAGGGAGTGCACTGTATAGAGGGGGTATCCTGCATATATAGGGGGTATCCTGCATATAGGTGGGTGCACTGTATAGAGGGAGTATGCTGCATATAGGGGGGTGCACTGTATAGAGGGGGCATCCTGCATATAAGTGGGGGTGCACTGTATAAAGGGGTATCCTGCATATAAGGGGGTGCAGTGTATAAAGGGGGTATCCTGCATATAAGGGGGTGCACTGTATAAAGGGGGTATCCTGCATATAAGGGGGGTGCACTGTATAGAGGGGGCATCCTGCATATAAGTGGGGGTGCACTGTATAAAGGGGGCATCCTGCATATAAGGGGGTGCAGTGTATAAAGGGGGTATCCTGCATATAAGGGGGTGCAGTGTATAAAGGGGGTATCCTGCATATAGGGGAGTGCACTGTATAGAGGGGGTATCCTGCATATAAGGGAGGTGCACTGTATAGAGGGGGCATCCTGCATATAAGTGGGGGTGCACTGTATAAAGGGGGTATCCTGCATATAAGTGGGGGTGCACTGTATAAAGGGGGTATCCTGCATATAAGTGGGGGTGCACTGTATAAAGGGGGTATCCTGCATATAAGGGGGTGCAGTGTATAAAGGGGGTATCCTGCATATAAGGGGGTGCACTGTATAGAGGGGGTATCCTGCATATAGAGGTGTGCACTGCATAGAGGGGGTATCCTGCATATAGGGGGGTGCACTGTATAGAGGGGTTATACCAGATATACTGGTATATGTATATGCCGTTGTGTGTTCATATAGCCCTGACAGCTTACACCCCTCCCCAGTCTTATACCATACCACCTTCCATTCTCTGTGGTTCCTCATTCATTGTCACATAGGCCATTATTTCTTCGATTCCCTATAGCACCTAGGCACATGTCCTTGCCCAACAGTTCTCCCTAGCCTATTATTTTCTCCCCTTGTACACACCAGTCAGGCCTCCTCTATAGATCAGCCCTGTCCAGTCTTCTCAGTCCTGCATTGCCCCCCCTCCCCTACCCTCCCCCACATACTGGGCCCGCTGCTGTGGGTACTGGAAGCTGCGTGCACTCAGTCTGCACATCGAGGTTCAGCTATGGTTGGGCTGGATGCCGGTGACTCCTATCCCGATGGCCGCCATCCCGCTCACCACACTTCCCTCCTTCAGCAGGCTCCTTTTTATTCAGATTGCAGCAATTTGAAGGACTCCAGCACGACTCCAATGTGTTTGTAGCAGTAGCAAGTGTAGACAAAAAAATAACACAATTTGAGTTTCAAACAAAGAGCAGCCTTATCAGAATGTACCAATATGAGGGATATAAAAATCAAGATGGCGGATAAGGGGGGGGGCGTGGTAGTGATCAGTGATGGTCAGTTCACAGTGTTCGCCAACGAACACATGGTGGCTGCCATCTCGACTCACCCGTCCAGCGATGCACAGGTAAGCCCTTACCTGTACCTGTGCCGGTCTGAAATCGAATGCGGTCACCGGGAGCAGGCAGTTCCGAGAACAGCCGCCGGGGGCCTTCATCGGGCTGTTCTCGGAACTGCCTGTTCCCGGTGATCGCATTTTATTTCAAACTGGCTCCCGACACAGGTAAGGGCTTACCTGTGCATGGCCGGACGGGTGAGTCAATATGGCAGCCCGCATGTGTTCGTTGGCGAACACTGTGAACTGACAATCACTGATCACTACCATGCTCCCCCCCCTTATCCGCCATCTTGAACTGACCATCACTGGTAGTGATGAATAAATCAGATTATTAACACCAGATGATAGCACTGCTGGGTGATGAATGTGTATATGACAAACATAGTGGTGATCCCCTAATCAGGTTTCGCTAAATTTACAATGACCTGGTATCCAAAAGGTACAAATAAGGGAATATTCACACACTGAGTTTTAGGATATAGAATCACCAGTAACGCCGATCATTCATGCACTGCCCAAGGTGCATCCGACCTATAATATTAGGGATAGGGTCGCTCAATGAAGTTTCGGGGGAATGGCTAGATACAATTTTGCAGCCCCTTGTGAAAAGGATCCCAGGGTACATTCGTAACACGTCTAAAGTTTTGAAACGTTTTTTCGATAAAAAAATGGTAAAGTAACTATGTATAGTTGACGTGTGATGTCACAGCTTTATATCCCTCGATACCACACAGAATAGCAATGCTGGCTTTAGAGTATCATTTGTATAAGTACAGCAGATATTCGGAAGAATTTATAGATTATATAATAGAAAACAACAGAATACTTGTTTCTCCTTCAATGGTCTCTTCTATTTGGCGAAAAAAGGAGTTTCAATGGGGGCAAAATTCTCCCCATCACTAGCAAATTGTCACGGATGATGTTGCAGATAGCTGGAAGTTATGAATAAACGTCCAACTGGCTTGATCCCAAACTAAGGAGCATATAGGTGACCCCTATAAAACCCTAAGAGCTCTCCCTGACTGCTAAGCACATACAAGGGTCTCAGAGGTAGACGATTGTATGCCCTCGTACCTAGACTGTGTTACACCTGAAAACCCTATAATAGTGAGGGGACACGACCACCGGCTCCCTGCACTTCATACGGAGGGAGTCAGGGTCACCTAGAATAAAGCCAGCAAGGAAACACAATACATGAAAGGACTTATCTGAACAAGCAGCAGCAGAAGCCTCCAGCAGTGAGCACTTCAATCCAGGAAGTAGTATAAACCGCAAAGTGAGGCAGTATGGGAGGGAATATAAAGGAAAGAGGATTAGTCTAAATAGGTGACACCTGGGAGAAGGAAAGGAGATGAGAAAGTGAAACCAAAACAAAGAACATCATGCAAGAGGTAGAGAAGGACGTCTGTCAGACCTTCTCACAGAACTGGCGGTGACACAAATGTAGTGATGTCCTATTGGGAGGAGAAATATATATACTGTGATGCCAATAGTATGGCAGGTACATCGATGACCTGCTGATAATATGGGGGGGAGGGGGGGGGCAGGTGTACCGGTCATACCAGACTTTATACAGTATTTAAATGACAACTCATACAATTTGAGATTCACTTACAACTATGATCCTGTTACGATCAGTTTTTTTTATCTAAAATTAACTGGAGAAGAAGTGCAGAAAATCATACAACCTCAAACCTATAGAAAATAAGTTGCGGGGAATACCGTATTAAGTAGACACATAGCGCATACTATTAAAGGAATACCGGTAGGCGAATTAATAAGGGCTCGACGCAATTGTAGTTCATACCAGGCGGTTGTAGAGGAGAGCATAATTATTATGACGAGATTGCGGAAAAGAGGGCACCTGGAATGGATGTTAGAGCGTGCGGCTAAAATAGCTAAAAATAAGGATAGGAATAATCTTCTATTTAAAACCAATCCTAATAAAAATAATCACAATAATACAAAAAGATATGCACAAAACAAACCAGTCCTGGTATTAACATATAGTCGTCAATTCGAAAAAATAATAAAATACAAAATGCCTTCCAATACTGTACGAAGACCCCGCCCTTCGCACCATACAAAAAAAAATTGATGTAATATAGTCCCTAGAAGAGCACAAAGTTTAGGCAACATACTCTCACCATCAATGTTCTCTGCGGCACCCAAAGGTCCCCCCAAAACATGGCTGACATATCAGGGGTTCTATAGATGTGGAAGCCTGCGTTGCAAAACCTGTAATTATGCAATTCCTACAAAAAGTTTTCAGGATTCGAACGAAAAAAATGATTATGAGGGTCCCTACACCGGGGTACAACCCCAAGGAGGATCCACACTCGATGCACCCCCATAGAGAATACACATACTCTGACACCCTCCATAGGGAATGCAGACACGTGGATGTACCTGTATCTCTAAGATTATAAGACACCCAGAGAATAAGGAGCGACAACATTTATAGCAGACAAACCGGAAATACTTCTCCGGATGATTCACAGGATTCAAAGGAATTCTTTTCAATTTTTTTTTTTAAAGGGAACCTGTCATCAACGTTATTTTGACGGGCAGCATAAAATAGTGATAGAAATGCTGATTTCTGTCGTGTTTTACTCATGATGAGCTAAAAGTAAGTGGTTGCTGAGAACCAGCATCATAATCATTGCAGCCCAGGCCTTGAAAGGAGTCAAATCTACCTGAGAAGAGTCCTGGTTATTCCTAATCTCCTGCTCTCTCTCCCACCTGCTGATGATTGGCAGTTCTCTCCTAGAGAGAAAAGCGAGAAAACTAGGTAGAAGACTGTCAGCCATCAGCAGGAGAGCAGGAATTCATGAATAACCAGGACTCTTCTCAGGTGGCCGTGACTCTTTTCCAGGCCCAGTCTGTAATGATTGTGATGTTGGTTCTCGACAACCACTTACTTTTAAATGACAGACCGCTGAAATCAACTTACCTGTCTCTTCTACTTCATGCCGCCGTTAGTATGGGCAGCATAAAGATGGTGACAGGTTCTCTTTAAAGCTCAAATAGGGAATCCTCCCGTTATATCCTGCCAGGGAATCTATGACTGGAAACTCCAGAACATAGGATACGCCTGGACAACTCAGCACAGAGAACGTAGAGTACACGTGGCTGCACCGGGCATTGGGAAAGTCACATTTCGTTATGTTATGGTCTTGTGCTATAAAATCAGGATTCCCATAATTCTGCCCTTCTCCAGCATAGTGAGAACAGAAGAAGGTTAGAAATCTCCGCTTATTTATCGAAAAGGAAAAACAAAACTCTCACATGGACACAAGTCTTCAGCCCCTTTACTCGGGACACAAGGCCCTTGAGGCCTCATGCACACGACCGTTGTGTGCATCCGCGTCCGTTCCATTTTTCACAGTTTAGTGGAGGTCCCATTCATTTCTATGGAGCTGTGAAAAAAAAAAACTGATAGTCCTCCGTTTTTTCTCCGTGATTCCAGTCCGTCAAAAAAATATAACCTGTCCAATTCTTGTCAGTGGAAAACAGAGGACGGACCCATTCAAGTCAATGGGTCAGTCAAAAAAAAACCTCTAGAAAGATTCCTGGTTGACCCAAATGTCTTCCATTTAAAGAATTCTGGAGGTCACTGAGCTCCTGGGAACTTTCAGGGCAGCAGAAGTGTTTCTGTTCCCTTCTCCAGGTCTGTGCCTCCACACAATCCTGTGTCTGAGCTCTACAGGCAGTTCTTTCCTCCTCATGGCTTGGTTTTTGCTCTGATCTACATTGTCAGCTGTGAGATATTTCCAAATCATGTCCAATCACCTGAATTTAACCAAAGGTGACTCCAATCAAGGTGTAGGAACAGAGATGATCCACAGAACTGGGAGGCCCTAGAGCTAAATGTCAGGTGTCATAGCAAAGGGTCTGAGGACCTGTCCAGGCAAAGTTTTGGTTTTTTCATTTTTATAAATTTACTAAAATTTCTAAAATTCAGTTTTTTGACTTTCTCATTATGGTGTATTGAGTGCAGAGCTATTGGGGGGGAACGTGATTTTTTTGTTTTAGCACAAGGAGGAACATAACAAAATGTGAGAGAAGTGAACGGGTGTGGAGAACTTCTGAATGCAGTGTAGAAGCCTCAGCTGGCATAGACTAGCCTAGAGAACATGTACATCAGTCCAGACCTGCATGGACCTAAACTACCACGCCCCCTCCTGGAGGACGGGCCGGGCTCTGGCAGTAAAGGGTTAAACCAGGCACAGGTGTGGCAGCACTACATGAATAATGGAAAGTCTGTACAGTGACGGGGTATATTGTCAGACCGCACACACGTAACAGACTCCGCTTCATTCCCGCCTCATGCAGATTACAGCAGTGGAGGGTCAGATATACCTCGTGTAGAGGAACAACAATGCATCACCAACACTACACCAAACCAATATATACAGCCTGCTATTAGAATAATATATACTATTCCTGTGCTGATAATATTACAAACCACGAACGCAACTTCTACAGTCAAGCACTGATACTACAGCTACCTCCACTGCTCTGCTACTACTGCACTGATCATATAATAGACATTACACTGCACACCACAGCTCTGCTATACCTGCACTGCTCACATCAAGGGCACTACATCCAGCACTGCTATATCTGCACTGATCACAGACACCACACTGCAGATCACTATATTAAGCTCTGCTATTCCTGCACTGATCACTGACACTACACTGCAGATCACTATATCCAGCTCTGCTATATCTGCATTGTTCATATCATAGACCCTACACTGCAGACCACTATATCCAGCTCTGCTATACCTGCACTGCTCACATCAAGGGCACTACATCCAGCTCTGCTATATCTGCACTGATCACAGACACTACACTGCAGATCACTATATCCAGCTCTGCTATATCTGCATTGTTCATATCATAGACCCTACACTGCAGACCACTATATCCAGCTCTTCTATACCTGCACTGCTCACATCAAGGGCACTACATCCAGCTCTGCTATATCTGCACTGATCACAGACACTACACTGCAGATCACTATATCCAGCTCTGCTATATCTGCATTGTTCATATCATAGACCCTACACTGCAGACCACTATATCCAGCTCTTCTATACCTGCACTGCTCACATCAAGGGCACTACATCCAGCTCTGCTATATCTGCACTGATCACAGACACTACACTGCAGATCACTATATCCAGCTCTGCTATATCTGCATTGTTCATATCATAGACCCTACACTGCAGACCACTATATCCAGCTCTTCTATACCTGCACTGCTCACATCAAGGGCACTACATCCAGCTCTGCTATATCTGCACTGATCACAGACACTACACTGCAGATCACTATATCCAGCTCTGCTATATCTGCATTGTTCATATCATAGACCCTACACTGCAGACCACTATATCCAGCTCTTCTATACCTGCACTGCTCACATCAAGGGCACTACATCCAGCTCTGCTATATCTGCACTGATCACAGACACTACACTGCAGATCACTATATCCAGCTCTGCTATATCTGCATTGTTCATATCATAGACCCTACACTGCAGACCACTATATCCAGCTCTTCTATACCTGCACTGCTCACATCAAGGGCACTACATCCAGCTCTGCTATATCTGCACTGATCACAGACACTACACTGCAGATCACTATATCCAGCTCTGCTATATCTGCATTGTTCATATCATAGACCCTACACTGCAGACCACTATATCCAGCTCTTCTATACCTGCACTGCTCACATCAAGGGCACTACATCCAGCTCTGCTATATCTGCACTGATCACAGACACTACACTGCAGATCACTATATCCAGCTCTTCTATTCCTGCACTGCTCACATCAAGGGCACTACACTGCAGACCACTATATTCAGCTCTGCTATATCTGCACTGATCACTGACACTACACTGCAGACTACGATATCCAGCTCTGCTATACCTGCACTACTCACATCATACACACTACACTGCAGAGCACCAAATCCAGCTCTGCTATACCTGCATTGCTCTCTCTACAGTGCAAACAACTCTGCTACTCCTGCACTGGTTACATTACAATAACAACTAAGCATTACATCCAGCTCTGCTATTCCTACATTTATTATATGACATACACTACATCTCAGACCATTATATCCTGCTCTGCTATTCCTATACTATACACTGATGTTCCACTATCTGCTATTCCTGCGTGGATTACATCACTGATGTTTTGGTGCAGGAATAGCAGAGTTATCTGCAAGGGTTTGCAATGATCACATCACAGATGCTGTTCCTGCACCAATTACTGAAACCATTCCCTCCAGTACAACCATCTACTTTACACAGATCTCTCTGCTACTCCTGTACTGTACACATCACCTCCACTACATCACCCTACACTATATCTAACTCTGCTACTCCTGTGCAGATCACATTACCGCCACTACATCACCCTACACTAGATCTAACTCTGCTACTCCTGTGCAGATCACATTACCGCCACTACATCACCCTACACGATATCTAACTCTGCTACTCCTGTGCAGATCACATCACCTCCACTACATCACCCTACACTATATCTAACTCTGCTACTCCTGTGCAGATCACATTACCGCCACTACATCACCCTACACGAGATCTAACTCTGCTACTCCTGTGCAGATCACATTACCGCCACTACATCACCCTACACTAGATCTAACTCTGCTACTCCTGCGCAGTCTCCATAGAGTGCAGCACTCTGCAGTGCAGTATTGATGGCACCCCACAGTCCGCACACCCGCCCGTGCAGACTCTGACACCCCTCTCCGCACATCTGGGCCTAGCACTAGTCACCTCTGATGTAGTCCTTCACTTCGTGTCACTGCTCCTCCATCCCGAGAACCTCCATCGTCCTGTGAGCTCTAAAGCCGCCCCTCCCTGTGACATCCAGCAACGCCCAGACAGGGCGAGGAGAGGAAGAGCCTGGAGTGCCCACACTACATCACACATGACTTCACCACCACATGTGCAGATGGAGCAGAGCTGAACTAGTGACTACAAGGCAGAAAACACAGTTACCGTATAGCCCGCCGGAAAAAGAACGACTAGACCGAGTAAAGACAAGAAGGGATTTTTGTCTTCCTCTGGATCAACGTGCAGGAGAACAGGCTGGACTGGACAGACGTCTCTTTTCAGTCTCATAGACTACAGATGTAGCAGGGTTAACACTCAAACTCTTAACGCATCGTGTTATCTTGAAACAAAAGCGATTGAAGGTGTTTGCTTAACGCATTTAGTTTAGATAACACATTTCATAAAGCACGAGTGTTAACTCTACTACATCTGTATGTTACTGCTGACTGGGTGTTGGTGAAGTGTCTCTGCGTTCACCAGATGGATCCTTCCACCATTTGTGCAATTTACAGAAAAGAGACGAATAGTGAGACTTTCGAGAAGCTCTATGGTCCAGCCGTCAAGAGTTGGAAGAGAAGTCTCTGTAGTGCGGACAGTGGTCAGAGGGGGGCGCTCACACATGTGGAGGGGGTTCTGGACGGTCAAGACAGACAGATGATCGCCAAGATGGCTGCTGTATCTGAAAGGACAGACACGGGGTCACAAGTTGCTTCTGCAGTAGTCCCTGCAGTGACCACATGGGATGGTCAACCTGCGGCCCTCCAGCTGTTGCAAAGTTACAACTCCCAGTATGCCTGGACAGCCTACAGCTATTAGGAAATGCTGAGAGTTGTAGTTTTGCAACAGCTGGAAGGCCACAGATTGACCATCCCTGGTACTAGAAGCAGGACTTTATTCACACACTGCAGTCGCTTCACTTCCACTGACCTCTCATCATCGAGGACGCCCGCACTGGTGTCCCAGCAGAGCCCACTGGGGAGGCAGGAATGGTGGACAACAGTGTTCAGTGATGAAAGCGGGTCCTGCCTGGTGATAATAATGGCCGCATCAGAGTTCACAGGAGGGATGGAGAGCGCCTGCTGCCATCATACATAATGTGGAGACTCAGAGGACCAACACCAGGAGCACCATTACCTACCAGCCCGTGGAGGGAACACTGACCGCCCTTCACTTATTCACCTTCATTTATTACTCCTGCTAGAAGTTATGAATAAATTGCTAGCAGTCTGCAGTAAGGGCACAGAGGGGCCTGAAGGGGGGTGAGTACAGTCTGAAAATGGCAGCACCGATTGGATAGAGCGAGTCTTCCAGGAAAAGAACATCACTCTTTTGGCCCATCCTGCGTGTTCCCCTGATCTAAATCCAATTGAGAACCTTTCGGGATGGATGGCAAGGGGAGTTTACAAAAATGGACAACAGTTCCAGACAGTAGATGGCCTTCGTGCAGCCGTCTTCACCGCTTGGAGAAATGTTCCCACTCACCTCATGGAAACGCTAGCATCAAGCTGCCGAAACAATAACGGCGGAGCTACTCATTACTGAGCTCATGTTTGGAAAGGTTTTTTTTGGAGGTCTGGTCCTAAAATTTTGATCAGCTGAAAAACAGCCTGTTTCAGTTTATTAGTTGTTTTCATTAAATTGAATGCTCCAAAAATGCTTTGTCTCCTCCCATTTCTTCTTATTGCATGTCGAAGCTCTACTTGGAACCTTGTTAAGATCCAGCCATGATACATAGGATTTACTGCCATTTTTCAAGTGGTCTTAAACTTTTGATCAGGACTATATATACACACAGTCCAGATCCGGTATATACACTACTACACCATGACATGTATATACACACAGTCCAGATCCGGTATATACACTACTACACCATGACATGTATATACACACAGCACAGATCCGGTATACACACTACTACACCATGACATGTATATACACACAGCACAGATCCGGTATACACACTACTACACCATGACCTGTATATACACACAGCCCAGATCCGGTATATACACTACTACACCATGACATGTATATACACACAGCCCAGATCCAGTATATACACTACTACACCATGACCTGTATATACACACAGCCCAGATCCGGTATATACACTACTACACCATGACATGTATATACACACAGCCCAGATCCTGTATATACACTACTACACCATGACATGTATATACACACAGCCCAGATCCAGTATATACACTACTACACCATGACATGTATATACACACAGCCCAGATCCGGTATATACACTACTACACCATGACATGTATATACACACAGTCCAGATCCGGTATATACACTACTACACCATGACATGTATATACACACAGCCCAGATACAGTATATACACTACTACACCATGACATGCATATACACAGATCCCAGATCCAGTATATACACTACTACACCATGACCTGTATATACACACAGCCCAGATCCAGTATATACACTACTACACCATGACATGTATATACACACAGTCCAGATCCGGTATATACACTACTACACCATGACATGTATATATACACAGTCCAGATCCGGTATATACACTACTACACCATGACATGTATATATACACAGTCCAGATCCAGTATATACACTACTACACCATGACATGTATATACACACAGCCCAGATCCAGTATATACACTACTACACCATGACCTGTATATACAGACAGCACAGATCCAGTATATACACTACTACACCATGACATGTATATACACACAGCCCAGATCCGGTATATACACTACTACACCATGACCTGTATATACAGACAGCACAGATCCAGTATATACACTACTACACCATGACCTGTATATACACACAGCCCAGACTCAGTATATACACTACTACACCATGACATGTATATACACACAGCCCAGATCCGGTATATACACTACTACACCATGACATGTATATACACACAGCCCAGATCCGGTATATACACTACTACACCATGACCTGTATATACACACAGCCCAGATCTGGTATATACCCTACTACACCATGACCTGTATATACACACAGCCCAGATCCGGTATATACACTACTACACCATGACATGTATATACACACAGCCCAGATCCAGTATATACACTACTACACCATGACCTGAATATACACACAGCCCAGATCCGGTATATACACTACTACACCATGACATGTATATACACACAGCCCAGATCCTGTATATACACTACTACACCATGACATGTATATACACACAGTCCAGATCCAGTATATACACTACTACACCATGACATGTATATACACAGCCCAGATCCAGTATATACACTACTACACCATGACCTGTATATACACACAGCCCAGATCCAGTATATACACTACTACACCATGACATGTATATACACACAGCCCAGATCCAGTATATACACTACTACACCATGACATGTATATACACACAGCCCAGATCCGGTATATACACTACTACACCATGACCTGTATATACACACAGCACAGATCCAGTATATACACTACTACACCATGACCTGTATATACACACAGCCCAGATCCAGTATATACACTACTACACCATGACCTGTATATACACACAGCCCAGATCCTGTATATACACTACTACACCATGACCTGTATATACACACAGCCCAGATCCAGTATATACACTACTACACCATGACATGTATATACACACAGCCCAGATCCAGTATATACACTACTACACCATGACATGTATATACACACAGCCCAGATCCAGTATATACACTACTACACCATGACATGTATATACACACAGCCCAGATCCAGTATATACACTACTACACCATGACCTGTATATACACACAGCCCAGATCCAGTATATACACTACTACACCATGACCTGTATATACACACAGCCCAGATCCGGTATATACACTACTACACCATGACCTGTATATACACACAGCCCAGATCCAGTATATACACTACTACACCATGACATGTATATACACACAGCCCAGATCCAGTATATACACTACTACACCATGACATGTATATACACACAGCCCAGATCCGGTATATACACTACTACACCATGACATGTATATACACACAGCCCAGATCCAGTATATACACTACTACACCATGACATGTATATACACACAGCCCAGATCCGGTATATACACTACTACACATGACATGTATATACAGACAGCCCAGATCCAGTATATACACTACTACACATGACATGTATATACACACAGCCCAGATCCGGTATATACACTACTACACCATGACATGTATATACACACAGCCCAGATCCTGTATATACACTACTACACCATGACATGTATATACACACAGTCCAGATCCAGTATATACACTACTACACCATGACCTGTATATACACACAGTCCAGATCCGGTATATACACTACTACACCATGACCTGTATATACACACAGCCCAGATCCAGTATATACACTACTACACCATGACCTGTATATACACACAGCCCAGATCCAGTATATACACTACTACACCATGACATGTATATACACACAGTCCAGATCCAGTATATACACTACTACACCATGACATGTATATACACACAGCCCAGATCCAGTATATACACTACTACACCATGACATGTATATACACACAGCCCAGATCCAGTATATACACTACTACACCATGACATGTATATACACACAGCACAGATACAGTATATACACTACTACACCATGACATGTATATACACACAGCCCAGATCCAGTATATACAGTACTACACCATGACATGTATATACACAGATCCCAGATCCAGTATATACACTACTACACCATGACATGTATATACACACAGCCCAGATCCAGTATATACACTACTACACCATGACATGTATATACACACAGCCCAGATCCAGTATATACACTACTACACCATGACATGTATATACACAGATCCCAGATCCAGTATATACACTACTACACCATGACATGTATATACACACAGCCCAGATCCAGTATATACACTACTACACCATGACATGTATATACACACAGCCCAGATCCGGTATATACACTACTACACCATGACCTGTATACAGGGAGTGCAGAATTATTAGGCAAGTTGTATTTTTGAGGATTAATTTTATTATTGAACAACAACCATTTTCTCAATGAACCCAAAAAACTCATTAATATCAAAGCTGAATATTTTTGGAAGTAGTTTTTAGTTTGTTTTTAGTTTTAGCTATTTTAGGGGGATATCTGTGTGTGCAGGTGACTATTACTGTGCATAATTATTAGGCAACTTAACAAAAAACAAATATATACCCATTTCAATTATTTATTTTTACCAGTGAAACCAATATAACATCTCAACATTCACAAATATACATTTCTGACATTCAAAAACAAAACAAAAACAAATCAGTGACCAATATAGCCACCTTTCTTTGCAAGGACACTCAAAAGCCTGCCATCCATGGATTCTGTCAGTGTTTTGATCTGTTCACCATCAACATTGCGTGCAGCATCAACCACAGCCTCCCAGACACTGTTCAGAGAGGTGTACTGTTTTCCCTCCTTGTAAATCTCACATTTGATGATGGACCACAGGTTCTCAATGGGGTTCAGATCAGGTGAACAAGGAGGCAATGTCATTAGATTTTCTTCTTTTATACCCTTTCTTGCCAGCCACGCTGTGGAGTACTTGGACGCGTGTGATGGAGCATTGTCCTGCATGAAAATCATGTTTTTCTTGAAGGATGCAGACTTCTTCCTGTACCACTGCTTGAAGAAGGTGTCTTCCAGAAACTGGCAGTAGGACTGGGAGTTGAGCTTGACTCCATCCTCAACCCGAAAAGGCCCCACAAGCTCATCTTTGAGGATACCAGCCCAAACCAGTACTCCACCTCCACCTTGCTGGCGTCTGAGTCGGACTGGAGCTCTCTGCCCTTTACCAATCCAGCCACGGGCCCATCCATCTGGCCCATCAAGACTCACTCTCATTTCATCAGTCCATAAAACCTTAGAAAAATCAGTCTTGAGATATTTCTTGGCCCAGTCTTGACGTTTCAGCTTGTGTGTCTTGTTCAGTGGTGGTCGTCTTTCAGCCTTTCTTACCTTGGCCATGTCTCTGAGTATTGCACACCTTGTGCTTTTGGGCACTCCAGTGATGTTGCAGCTCTGAAATATGGCCAAACTGGTGGCAAGTGGCATCTTGGCAGCTGCACGCTTGACTTTTCTCAGTTCATGGGCAGTTATTTTGCGCCTTGGTTTTTCCACACGCTTCTTGCGACCCTGTTGACTATTTTGAATGAAACGCTTGATTGTTCGATGATCACGCTTCAGAAGCTTTGCAATCTTAAGAGTGCTGCATCCCTCTGCAAGATATCTCACTATTTTTGACTTTTCTGAGCCTGTCAAGTCCTTCTTTTGACCCATTTTGCCAAAGGAAAGGAAGTTGCCTGATAATTATGCACACCTAATATAGGGTGTTGATGTCATTAGACCACACCCCTTCTCATTACAGAGATGCACATCACCTAATATGCTTAATTGGTAGTAGGCTTTCGAGCCTATACAGCTTGGAGTAAGACAACATGCATAAAGAGGATGATGTGGTCAAAATACTCATTTGCCTAATAATTCTGCACGCAGTGTATACACACAGCCCAGATCCAGTATATACACTACTACACCATGACATGCATATACACACAGCACAGATCCAGTATATACACTACTACACCATGACCTGTATATACACACAGCCCAGATCCAGTATATACACTACTACACCATGACATGTATATATACACAGCCCAGATCCAGTATATACACTACTACACCATGACATGTATATACACACAGCCCAGATCCAGTATATACACTACTACACCATGACCTGTATATACACACAGCCCAGATCCAGTATATACACTACTACACCATGACATGTATATATACACAGCCCAGATCCAGTATATACACTACTACACCATGACATGTATATACACACAGCCCAGATACAGTATATACACTACTACACCATGACATGTATATACACACAGTCCAGATCCAGTATATACACTACTACACCATGACATGTATATACACACAGCCCAGATCCAGTATATACAGCAATACACCATGACATGTATATACACACAGCCCAGATCCGGTATATACACTACTACACCATGACATGTATATACACACAGCCCAGATCCAGTATATACACTACTACACCATGACATGTATATACACACAGCCCAGATCCGGTATATACACTACTACACCATGACATGTATATACACACAGCCCAGATCCAGTATATACACTACTACACCATGACATGTATATACACACAGCCCAGATCCAGTATATACACTACTACACCATGACATGTATATACACACAGCCCAGATCCAGTATATACACTACTACACCATGACCTGTATATACACACAGCACAGATCCGGTATATACACTACTACACCATGACCTGTATATACACACAGCCCAGAACCAGTATATACCCTACTACACCATGACATGTATATACACACAGTCCAGATCCAGTATATACACTACTACACCATGACATGTATATACACACAGCCCAGATCCAGTATATACACTACTACACCATGACATGTATATATACACAGCCCAGATCCAGTATATACACTACTACACCATGACCTGTATATACACACAGCCCAGATCCAGTATATACACTACTACACCATGACATGTATATACACACAGCCCAGATCCGGTATATACACTACTACACCATGACATGTATATACACACAGCCCAGATCCGGTATATACACTACTACACCATGACATGTATATACACACAGCACAGACCCAGTATATACACTACTACACCATGACATGTATATACACACAGCCCAGATCCGGTATATACACTACTACACCATGACATGTATATACACACAGCCCAGATCCGGTATATACACTACTACACCATGACATGTATATACACACAGCCCAGATCCAGTATATACACTACTACACCATGACATGTATATACACACAGCACAGATCCAGTATATACACTACTACACCATGACATGTATATACACACAGCCCAGATCCAGTATATACACTACTACACCATGACATGTATATACACACAGCCCAGATCCAGTATATACACTACTACACCATGACCTGTATATACACACAGCACAGATCCGGTATATACACTACTACACCATGACATGTATATACACACAGCCCAGATCCAGTATATACACTACTACACCATGACATGTATATACACACAGCCCAGATCCGGTATATACACTACTACACCATGACCTGTATATACACACAGCACAGATCCAGTATATACACTACTACACCATGACCTGTATATACACACAGCCCAGATCCAGTATATACACTACTACACCATGACATGTATATACACACAGCCCAGATCCGGTATATACACTACTACACCATGACATGTATATACTAGAGTTGTTGCGATACCAAATTTTTGATTCGGTTTCGATACCATGAAAAAGTATTGCGATACTCGATACCATTCGATACCACGCGAAAAAAATAAACAAAAAAAGCCACGTGCATTCCTCATTTTTAAAAATGGCGAATCGCGCAGTTTTTATTTTATTTTTTCTGTTCCGGCATTCACCACCTAGATTTTTTTTTATATTTTAATAGTTTGGACTTTTCTGACGTGGCGATGTAATATGTTTATTTATATATTTTATATGTGAAATTGGGAAAAGGGGGGTGATTTATACTTCATATTTTAGTGTTTTTTTTTTTTCACTTTTTATTTAATAACTATTTCCCCCCTTAGGGGCTAGAACCTGGGATCTTTCATCCCTTGTCCTATTCACCCTGATAGATCTCTATCAGGGTGAATAGGACTCCACACTGTCCCTGCTGCTCTGTGCTTTGTGCACACAGCATCAGGGATGTTACCATGGCAACCAGGGCTTCTGTAGCGTCCTGGCTGCCATGGTAACCGATCGGAGCCCCAGGCTTACACAGCTGGGGCTCCAATCAGAAGCTGCCACTGCACCACCAATGAGGGGGAGTGGAGAGGTCCCTGTGGCCACTGCCACCAATGATTTTAATACTGGAGGGTTGAGAGGGGCCGGCGCACTGTGCCACCAATGATTTTAATGGGATGGGGGGATTGAGGGGGGGGGCACACTGCACCACCAATGATTTTACCCCTTTATACAGGAGGCGGGTACTAGCAGATCAGCGGCAGTTAACTGCCGCTGATCGCAGCTCCCTGTCAGGGGCAGGGTGCCGGCAATGCGATTCTGCTGCCGGCACCCGCCTCCTGTATGTGTTAAAGACTGACTACTGTATATGAGTCCAGACTTTCACTATTAGGCCACACAGAGCGGCGCCCAGCGATGTCTCAGCACTCACCATTTAGTCCTGGGCGCCGCTCCGTTCGCCCGCAGTGCCCCATTACTGTCTCCTCTCCTGCTCCACATGCTGCTGATTACTATCGGAGCGATGGGAGGAGACATCAGTTTCACTAGTGGGCGTTCCTTCTCCCTGGCTGTAGCGCTGTCCAATCGCAGCGCAGGGAAAAGGAACGCCCACTAGTGAAGCTGATGTCTCCTCCCATCGCTCCGATAGTAATCCTATCATTGGTGGCGCAGTGCGCCCGCCCCTCCTCCGCCCCTCTCTTCTCATTGCCGCCCCTCCTCCGCCCCTCTCTTCTCATTGCCGCCCCTCCTCCGCCCCTCTCTTCTCATTGGTGGCAGCGGCACAGGGGGAGGGAGGACAGCTTCCTTCTCCCCGTGCTGCTGAGAGAGAACATGAGCGCGCCGATAGCAGCGCGCTCATGTTCAGAGATACTAGACTGCGCAGAAGCGCAGCCCAGTATCGAAAAAACGGAAATCCCGGTATCGTATCGATACCGGGACAAAAGTATCGATTGGGTATCGAAATTTCGATACCCGCAACAACCCTAGTATATACACACAGTCCAGATCCAGTATATACACTACTACACCATGACCTGTATATACACACAGCCCAGATCCGGTATATACACTACTACACCATGACATGTATATACACACAGCACAGATCCGGTATATACAGAACTACACCAGGACCTGTATATACACACAGCCCAGATCCAGTATATACACTACTACACCATGACCTGTATATACACACAGCCCAGATCCAGTATATACACTACTACACCATGACATGTATATACACACAGCCCAGATCCAGTATATACACTACTACACCATGACCTGTATATACATACAGCCCAGATCCGGTATATACACTACTACACCATGACCTGTATATACACACAGCCCAGATCCAGTATATACACTACTACACCATGACATGTATATACACACAGCCCAGATCCAGTATATACACTACTACACCATGACATGTATATACACACAGCCCAGAACCAGTATATACACTACTACACCATGACATGTATATACACACAGTCCAGATCCAGTATATACACTACTACACCATGACATGTATATACACACAGCCCAGATCCAGTATATACACTACTACACCATGACATGTATATACACACAGCCCAGATCCGGTATATACACTACTACACCATGACATGTATATACACACAGCCCAGATCCGGTATATACACTACTACACCATGACATGTATATACACACAGCCCAGATCCAGTATATACACTACTACACCATGACCTGTATATACACACAGCCCAGATCCGGTATATACACTACTACACCATGACCTGTATATACACACAGCCCAGATCCAGTATATACACTACTACACCATGACATGTATATACACACAGCCCAGATCCAGTATATACACTACTACACCATGACATGTATATACACACAGCCCAGATCCAGTATATACACTACTACACCATGACCTGTATATACACACAGCACAGATCCGGTATATACACTACTACACCATGACATGTATATACACAGCCCAGATCCAGTATATACACTACTACACCATGACCTGTATATACACACAGCCCAGATCCAGTATATACACTACTACACCATGACCTGTATATACACACAGCCCAGATCCAGTATATACACTACTACACCATGACCTGTATATACACACAGCCCAGATCCAGTATATACACTACTACACCATGACATGTATATACACACAGCCCAGATCCAGTATATACACTACTACACCATGACCTGTATATACACACAGCCCAGATCCAGTATATACACTACTACACCATGACATGTATATACACAGCCCAGATCCAGTATATACACTACTACACCATGACCTGTATATACACACAGCCCAGATCCGGTATATACACTACTACACCATGACATGTATATACACACAGCCCAGATCCAGTATATACACTACTACACCATGACCTGTATATACACACAGCCCAGATCCAGTATATACACTACTACACCATGACATGTATATACACACAGCACAGACCCAGTGTATACACTACTACACCATGACCTGTATATACACACAGCCCAGATCCGGTATATACACTACTACACCATGACCTGTATATACACAGTCCAGATCCATTATATACACTACTACACCATGACCTGTATATACACACAGCCCAGATCCAGTATATACACTACTACACCATGACATGTATATACACAGTCCAGATCCATTATATACACTACTACACCATGACCTGTATATACACACAGCCCAGATCCAGTATATACACTACTACACCATGACATGTATATACACACAGCCCAGATCCAGTATATACACTACTACACCATGACATGTATATACACACAGCCCAGATCCAGTATATACACTACTACACCATGACATGTATATACACACAGCCCAGATCCGGTATATACACTACTACACCATGACCTGTATATACACACAGTCCAGATCCAGTATATACACTACTACACCATGACATGTATATACACACAGCACAGATCCAGTATATACACTACTACACCATGACCTGTATATACACACAGCCCAGATCCGGTATATACACTACTACACCATGACCTGTATATACACATAGACCAGATCCGGTATATACACTACTACACCATGACCTGTATATACACACAGCCCAGATCCGGTGTATACACTACTACACCATGACATGTATATACACACAGCCCAGATCCGGTATATACACTACTACACCATGACATGTATATACACACAGCACAGATCCAGTATATACACTACTACACCATGACATGTATATACACACAGCACAGATCCAGTATATACACTACTACACCATGACAAGTATATACACACAGCCCAGATCCAGTATATACACTACTACACCATGACCTGTATATACACACAGTCCAGATCCGGTGTATACACTACTACACCATGACATGTATATACACACAGCCCAGATCCAGTATATACACTACTACACCATGACATGTATATACACACAGCCCAGATCCAGTATATACACTACTACACCATGACATGTATATACACACAGCCCAGATCCAGTATATACACTACTACACCATGACATGTATATACACACAGTCCAGATCCAGTATATACACTACTACACCATGACATGTATACACACACAGCCCAGATCCAGTATATACACTACTACACCATGACATGTATACACACACAGCCCAGATCCGGTATATACACTACTACACCATGACCTGTATATACACACAGCCCAGATCCAGTATATACACTACTACACCAGGACCTGTATATACACACAGCCCAGATCCAGTATATACACTACTACACCATGACATGTATATACACACAGCCCAGATCCAGTATATACACTACTACACCATGACATGTATATACACACAGCCCAGATCCAGTATATACACTACTACACCATGACATGTATATACACACAGCCCAGATCCAGTATATACACTACTACACCATGACATGTATACACACACAGCCCAGATCCAGTATATACACTACTACACCATGACATGTATATACACACAGCCCAGATCCGGTATATACACTACTACACCATGACCTGTATATACACACAGTCCAGATCCAGTATATACACTACTACACCATGACATGTATATACACACAGCCCAGATCCAGTATATACACTACTACACCATGACATGTATATACACACAGCCCAGATCCAGTATATACAGAACTACACCAGGACCTGTATATACACACAGCCCAGATCCAGTATATACACTACTACACCATGACATGTATATACACACAGCCCAGATCCTGTATATACACTACTACACCAGGACCTGTATATACACACAGCCCAGATCCAGTATGTATATACGGTACTTACAGATATGGCTGGCCATTTTCAATAAGTGACCATGTTCTTCCTTTCGGGTTTTTCACCCGTTAGATGCCGTGATCTCACTTGATCACGGTATCTAAAGGCTTTAATGAGTGCGATCAGCATTAGCCGCGATCTCTGCTGTTTGAAACAGCGAAGACCTGCCGGGCCATGAGGCCTGCGCGCACGTGCCATATTTGGCCTTCGCTCCTGCGTCGTACATGTACGGCACTGGTAGCAAAGGGGTTAAAAGTAATCAAAACAACAACTATTATAGTCCTCTTTTGGTACTATTAAATGGTTAAAAAGGAAAAAAAAACACAACATTAAATAAAATAAAAAATTCCAAAAAAAACAGCGCTTTTCAATGGAAAAAATTGCAAAAATAAAACCTCCACAACATATTTGGTATTGTATCCATAACTACCCCAACTATACAAAGATCATGTAAATTATCCGGTATGGTGAACGCCGTAATAAACAAAACAGCTACACCCTTAGGCCCCTTTCACACGAGCGAGTATTCTGCGCGGATGCGATGCGGGAGGTGAACGCATTGCACCCGCACTGAATACTGACCCATTCATTTCTATGGGGCTGTGCACACGAGCGGTGATTTTCACGCATCACTTTTGCGTTGCGTGAAAATCGCAGCATGCTCCTCTTTGTGCGTTTTTCACGTAACGCAGGCCCCATAGAAATGAATGGGGTTGCGTGAAAATCGCAAGCATCCGCAAACAAGTGCGGATGCGGTGCGATTTTCACGCACGGTTGCTAGGAGACGATCGGGATGGAGACCTGATCATTATTATTTTCCCTTATAACATGGTTATAAGGGAAAATAATAGCATTCTGAATACAGAATGCATAGTACAATAGGGCCGGAGGGGTTAAAAAAAAATAAAAAGTCATTTAACTCACCTTTATCCACTTGCTCGCGATGCCGGGCATCTCCGTCTGACTCTTTTACTGTCTTAGGACCTGTGGAGAGCATTAACTATAGTTTAAGGACCTGGGATGACGTCACTCCGGTCATCACATGGTACGTTACATGATCTTTTACCATGGTGATTCACCATGGTAAAAGATCATGTGACGTACCATGTGATGACCAGAGTGACGTCATCCCAGGTCCTTAAACTATAGTTAATGCTCTCCACAGGTCCTAAGACAGTAAAAGAGTCAGACAGAGATGCCGGCTACGCGAGCAAGTGGATAAAGGTGAGTTAAATGACTTTTTATTTTTTTTTAACCCCTCCGGCCCTATTGTACTATACATTCTGTATTCAGAATGCTATTATTTTCCCTTATAACCATGTTATAAGGGAAAATAATACTATTTACAGAACACCGATCCCAAGCCCGAACTTCTGTGAAGAAGTTCGGGTTTGGGTACCAAACACGCGCGATTTTTCTCACGCGAGTGCAAAACGCATTACAATGTTTTGCACTCGCGCGGAAAAATCGCGGGTGTTCCCGCAACGCACCCGGACATTTTTCCTTAACGCCCGTGTGAAAGAGGCCTAAGGCTTTTCACATCTGCGTTTTTCCTTGATCCATCAGGGGGATCATCAAAAACACATCCAGTCAATACAACTATCTGCATCCATTCTGAATGGATCCGGTTGTATCATCTCCACAATGGACGAAACGTGTCAGTTTTTGCTGCGGATTTGAGACCCTGTGACAGATCTCAAAACCGTACAGCAAAATGCAGAAGGGAAAGTAGTCTAATGTATGACCAGCCTAAGGCCACTTTCACACGGGCGTGTGCGCCCCGTTGCCGTATTGCAGACCGCATTTGCCGATCCGCTATACACGGGTGCAGTTCCGTGGGCATTGCGCATCACAGGTGCGGACCCATTCACTTCAATGGGTCCGCAAATTCGGAGATGCGGAACGAAACCCTACGGAAGCACTGCGGAGTGCTTCCGTGGGGTTTCGTCCCGTACTTCCGTTCCACAAAAAGATAAAACATGTCCTATCTTTTTGGGGAACAGCCGGATCGCAGACCCGTTAAAGTGAATAGGTCCGCGATCCGCTGCCCCACGGACTGTGCTCGTGCATTGCTGCACGCATTTTGTGGGCCGCAGCATGACCACGGGGCGCACATGCCCGTGTGAAAGAGGCCTAAAGGTCCTTTTCTGTGGGCGATTTACACATTTCCACCTAGAACAAGCCCCGACTTACATTATGACAAGTCAACTGGAGCTCATTTTAGGTGGGACGATGCAAACTGAACGGGGGGGGGGGGGGGGGGGGGATGAATGATCGTTCATACAAATGTTCACCCCACACAGTTTCAGTCCGTCCGCTGTATATATGGGGAGATGTGCTGCCGACCAGCGAGCATTTTTAGGTCTGCATAAAAGATCTTTTCAGCTGACAAAGGATTGTTTGCTCAGCTGCTCTGTATACAGCAGGCAATGAGGGGGACGTAACCCTCTGGTTACCTATGACTGATCACATACCTATAGTCTACTGCAGAGCAATGAGAAGCCACAAAGATAACACTGTGTAACCAAGAAAAGTAAGTGGTCATATAGTGAGGCAGGAGATACACTATCTGCTAGCACCCGCTGATAACAGCCACTGTTTTGATGTTACTGTGAACACTAACCCTAAGTTCACACCTGAGCGTTTTACAGCGCGTTCCTACGCGCTGTAAAACGCTCAACAAGGAGAAACCAATGCTTCCCTATGGGAATGGTTCTCACCTGGGCGTTTTACAGCGCGTACGATCGCGCTGTAAAACGCCCGACGCTCAAACAAGTTCTTGAGCTTCTTTGGGGCGTTTTGTCGTGCGTTCCCGTACATAGACTTTAGGGAACGCGCGACAATGAGTGTTCGCTTTTCTCTGTATGCGCGATTGTAAACGCCCATACAATCGCGCATACAGAGCGCTCCTTTCAGAACGCTCAGGTGTGAACCCAGGGTAAGGGCTCATGCACACGACAGTATTTTGCGTTCAGTATACTGGACGTTTTTTGAGTTCAGTATGTGGAACATATACTGAACCATTCATTTCAATGGTTCAGCTGAAGTGTCTCCGTGTGCATTCCGTTTCAGTATTTCCGTACCGTGAAAAGATAGAACATGTCCTATTCTTGTCCTCAAATCACGGTGCTTGGCTCCATTCAAGTCAATGGGTCCGCAAAAAAACGGAACACATACGGAAAAGCATCCGCATGTCTTCCGTATCCGTTCCGTTTTTGCTGAACATCTATTGAAAATGTTATGCCCAGCCCAATTTTTTCTATGTAATTACTGTATACTGTAGATGGCATATGGAAAAACAGAAAGGAAACGGAAACACAACGGAAACAAAAAACGGAACAACGGATCCGTAAAAAACGGACCACAAAACACTGAAAAAGCCATACGGTCATGTGCATGAGCCCTAAGGCTGGGTTCACACCTGAGCGTATTCGATAAGCGCTTTTTACAGGCGTTTTTAAGGCGTATTTTGGGGCGTTTTTGTATTTTGGAAACGCGCGAAGTACGCGCGTTTGTGTGATTAATCCAATGATAAACTGCCACAATACGCCCCAAAGAAGCTCCTGTACTTCTTGGGGCGTAGGGCGTTTTACTGTAAAACGCTCAGGTGAGAACCATGCCTATAGGGAAACATTAGTTTTTGCCTGTTGAGCGTTTTACAGCGAGTAGAAACGCGCTGTAAAACGCTCAGGTGTGAACCCAGCCCTAGGCCTATTTCACTCGGGCCGGATAGGATGCGTTCAGGGAAAATCGTTGCATTCTTCAGTTTTTTCCGCGCGAGCACAATGCGTTTTGCACACGCGTAATAAAAAAAAACTGTATGTTTGGTATGCAGACCCGAGCCCGGACTTCTTCACTGAAGTTCGTGTTCTGTAGATTTTATTATTTTCCATTATGACATGGTTAGAATGGAAAATAATAGCATTCTTTAATACAGAATGCAAAGTCAAATGTCAATTGAGGGTTAAAAAATAATAAACACATTACTCACCCCATCCACTTCTTTGTTCTTCTTGAAGGACCTGCAAAAGGACCTTCCATCTTCATTCAGCAGGACCTGCACCGACATCACCCGGCTCACCACATGGCACTAATATACACTCACCTAAAGAATTATTAGGAACACCTGTTCTATTTCTCATTAATGCAATTATCTAGTCAACCAATCACATGGCAGTTGCTTCAATGCATTTAGGGGGTGGTCCTGGTCAAGACAATCTCCTGAACTCCAAACTGAATGTCAGGATGGGAAAGAAAGGTGATTTAAGCAATTTTGAGCGTGGCATGGTTGTTGGTGCCAGACGGGCCGGTCTGAGTATTTCACAATCTGCTCAGTTACTGGGATTTTCACGCACAACCATTTCTAGGGTTTACAAAGAATGGTGTGAAAAGGGAAAAACATCCAGTATGCGGCAGTCCTGTGGGCGAAAATGCCTTGTGGATGCTAGAGGTCAGAGGAGAATGGGCCGACTGATTCAAGCTGATAGAAGAGCAACGTTGACTGAAATAACCACTCGTTACAACCGAGGTATGCAGCAAAGCATTTGTGAAGCCACAACACGCACAACCTTGAGGCGGATGGGCTACAACAGCAGAAGACCCCACCGGGTACCACTCATCTCCACTACAAATAGGAAAAAGAGGCTACAATTTGCACGAGCTCACCAAAATTGGACTGTTGAAGACTGGAAAAATGTTGCCTGGTCTGATGAGTCTCGATTTCTGTTGAGACATTCAAATGGTAGAGTCCGAATTTGGCGTAAACAGAATGAGAACATGTATCCATCCTCTGATGGCTACTTCGTGCCCTGGATGTGCATCCCTCAAATCTCCATCAACTGCAAGATGCTATCCTATCAATATGGGCCAACATTTCTAAAGAATGCTATCAGCACCTTGTGGAATCAATGCCACGTAGAATTAAGGCAGTTCTGAAGGCAAAAGGGGGTCCAACACCGTATTAGTATGGTGTTCCTAATAATTCTTTAGGTGAGTGTAGTTATGTTCATCTGATATCAGCACATCACCAGAGGTCGCGCAACATTTTTTCTGGAAGAGTAAAAATACTCCTCTTACCATTTTTGAGGAGTATTTTTAGCCGATGAGGAGTACGAAAGTTACAGTAATTCAAATAGTTAATACGAAGGCCTACGTAACATTAAGGGTTTGCCATTTATGCAGGGAAACCATTACTAGTATCTAGAACTGTCGTCCATGCATAAATAGCAAATTTAGACAATTTCAAATTTAGCTGACATCATATACTACTGCAGGGTCAGGTTGGCACAGTGAGGCTATGTAGGCTTAGTGTGGCACAGAGAGCTCTGCAGGGTCAGGTTGGCACAGTATGAGGCTATGTAGGCTTAGTGTGGCACAGAGAGCTCTGCAGGGTCAGGTTGGCACAGTATGAGGCTACGTAGGCTTAGTGTGGCACAGAGAGCTCTGCAGGGTCAGGTTGGCACAGTATGAGGCTATGTAGGCTTAGTGTGGCACAGAGAGCTCTGCAGGGTCAGGTTGGCACAGTGAGGCTATGTAGGCTTAGTGTGGCACAGAGAGCTCTGCAGGGTCAGGGTGGTAGGCTTAGGGTAGCACAGTGTGATTGTGTACTGTTATACTGTACATAGTGGGATAATGTACTGTATATACTGTTATAGTGTACATAGTGATACAGTATACGGTATATAGTGTCATGGACTATAGTGCACATTGTTTAATAGTGTACAGTATATAGTGGGACAGCGATGCTTTTCCTTGGTCACTACTGTCTGTGTGTGAACCCGAACCCATGGTGCTTGCAGCCTCCTCTCTTCTCCCCTGTTATCTCCAGGACTTGCATTGGCAATGAGAGTAGGGAAATAGAGATGAGCGAACTTCTGTTTTAAGTTCGGCGTCTAAAGTTCGGCTTCCGGTTAGCGGAGAATCCCGATATGGATTCCGAATTCCGTTGTGGTCCGTGGTAGCGGAATCAATAAATCGGCCATTATTGATTCCGCTACCAGGTACCACAACGGAATTTGGAATCCATATCGGGATCCTCCGCTAACCGGAAGCCGAACTTTAGACGCCGAACTTAAAACAGAAGTTCGCTCATCTCTATAGCGGAAACATGTAAGGCTACTTTCACACTAGCGTTCGGGTGTCCGCTTGTGAGCTTCGTTTGAAGGCTCTCACAAGCGGCCCTGAACGCATCCGTACTGCCCCAATGCATTCTGAGTGGACACGGATCCGCTCAGAATGCATCAGTCTGGCAGCGTTCATCATCCGCTCCGCTCAGCAAGCGGACACCTGAACGCTGCTTGCAGCGTTCGGGTGTCCGCCTGGACGTGCGGAGGCAAACGGATCCGTCCAGACTTACAATGTAAGTCAATGGGGACGGATCCGTTTGAAGTTGACACAATATGGTGCAATTTTCAAACGGATCCGTCCCCCATTGACTTTCACACTTAGAATTTTTTCTAAACTATAATGCAGACGGATCCGTTCTGAACGGATCCAAACGTCTGCATTATAGGAGCGGATCCGTCTGAGCAGACAGCAGACGGACCCGCTCTGAACGCAAGTGTGAAAGTAGCCTAAGTCAGTCATGCTGTGACATCTGTGTATCAGCCAGGAGGCTCGTGCTGGGCCCCGCAGCGGGTACACGGGCACATCAGAGTCTGCTGCACCTATAAGAATGACCTGCCCTGAGGGTCTCCCACCCGTGTCCTCGCTGCCTTGCAGCTGGCGGTCAGACCCAAGACTGAGGTTGGTGTTGCTTGCTGCTGGTCTCCTGTTGGCGTGTCTAGCGCTGAGACCCCCGCTGACTTCTATAAGCAGGAGTCTGAAGGGCTCCGCCACTTTTCCTTACTGCTAAGCGCGGTAGTGAAGAGGGTCCCCTAGACCTTCTATTGAGGCCGTCTTCAGTAGCGCACTCAGCAGGGAGGAGAGACGGCGCTCGGCTGAGCGCTTCAGACTTAGAGAGGAAAACAAGGCACAGCAAGGCCACTTACCCCGCCAGTGAGGATCGTGCTCTTGCTTCCTTACTTCAGAGCGGTGTGTGGCATAAGCTCTGGCAGCCCGCTCAAACTGACCAATCACTAAGCTCCTTACTGTAAGGAGCTTTGTTATTGGTTGTTTCAAGCAGCAGCAGCAGCATCGGTGCGCTGCCCTTGCCCTTCACAGCGCTCACTGCGCTGATGAATGGCAGGGAAAAGTCTAAGGTGTATTGGTCTATGACGCTTGTACAGGCGTTATTGCGACCTCTGCACATCGCTAACGTCAGCCAGGTTGATACGCATTTTTCTGATGACAGAAACCCTTTAACCCTAACAAAGGGTCAAAGTTATCTAGGAGCTCAATTCTCCTTGGGTTCCCATACTTTTTTCACTCAAATTGAACAAAACCAAAATAATTCACCGATATTGCTTTAAATATTCAAAAGTGTGTTGGATCTTTATAGACGATGTCTCTTCTCCCTGTTACTGAGGTGAGAGGAGACATAGTCCCAACCACCCGCCGGCTGGGAAACAGCAGAGCGCGCCGCGGCTTCTGTAGCTTACATTGAGGTGTAGGAGAGCTATGGAAATAGAACAGTACAGCAAGTCATTCTGCTTCCCTAACTCACAAACATCACATCTTGCTGCGCTACAGACAACCTCCTTTCACCTTCACAGTAATATATATTTACACCCACTAAATAAAAACTAAATGAAAAAAGTGGTCATACACTCTAATAGGGTTTTTTTGGGCCGTTCTGTGCATTGGGGACCGCAATTTGCAAGGGAAACATCTGTGCAGCAGCCGGGACAGATCGAGACCCATTCAACTTATATGGGTCCGTGATCCGACCACACAAAAAATTATTAACATGTCGGAGGCACGGACAGAAACACCACGAAAGCACTCCGTAGTGCTTCCGTGGGGTTCCAAGACTTTGTTCCGCACCGCAGATCCGGATTGCGGACTCATTCAAGTGGATGGGTCCGTATCCATAATGCAGGGAGCACACAGGCGGTGCATGCATATTGCGGACCCGCTGTTTGCGGGCCGTGTGTATGAGGCCTAATACAGTACAAATAAGGCTATTTTCACACTAGCGTTAGAAGAATTCCGCAGGCCGTTCCGGATTCAGAAATCTGTGTGCAAACCGATATCTTTTTTCCCGGATCCGTTAGACTTATGCATTGAAATACCGGATCTGTCTTTCAGGTATAATCTGGAATAACGGATCCGGTATTTATTTTTTTCAAAGCTAGAAAGAACTGTGCATGCGCAGAACAGAAAACCGGATCCGGCAATTTACGGAACACTTAGTACCGGATCCGGCATTAATACATTTCAATGGGAATTAAATGCCAGATCCGGCAAGTGCGGTCAAATAGTGTACAAGAGACGGAACGGAAGACATCTTGATGCACACTGAACGGATTGCTAGCCATTCAGAATGCAAGGGGAAAAAACGGATGCGTTTTTTTCCGGTACCGAGACCCAAGACCGGATTTCAAAACCGGAAAACAATAACGCTAGTGTGAAAGTACCCTAAAAGTAAGCGAGATCAGACAGATCTTATGTACGCTTTGCTTTTTTTTCCCCCATGCGGAAATTGACCTGCCGTGCAGATTTAGAAAACCGCAGTATGCAAGTACTCTAAGGGTACGGCTACATGAGGACATTTGTTGCGCGACAAAAGGGTACAACTACACTGCGACATATGTCGTGCAACATTTTTTTTGTAATGATAGTCAATGGTTTCGCGCTGCAACATGCTGCGACTGCCTCACACAAATCCAATTTGTGCGAGACCATTGGCTATTGTAACAAAAAACGTTGCGCGGCATGTTGCAGTGTAGTTGTGCCCTTTTGTTGCGCAACAAATGTCGTCATTTAGCCCTAGCCTTAAGGGCTCATGCACATGAACGTATTTTTTTCATGTCTGTTCCGTTTTTTTGCGGAAGTTTTCACTTCAATGGGACCGCAAAAAAAAAAAATAAACGACTAAGTGTGCATTCCATATCCGTATATCCGCATGGCTGTGCCGAAAAAAAATAGAACGTCATATTATTGTCTGCATTACAGAGAAGGTTAGGACTGTTCTATTAGGGGCCGACCGTTCCGCAAAATACAAAATGCACACGGCCGGTATCCGTGTTTTGCAGACCGTAAAACAGCCGACGGTGCGCACATGAGTCCTAAAGGGGTTATCCAGCCCCATATCAGTTTTTAAAGCCCCATCCCACCCTACGGGAAATGTTGGGGAGCAGGCGAGTATGCTTCACCCGATTCTCAGTTCGGCAGGTAAACGCTGCTGGTTTTCTCAGCACAGAAACCGCCTTACATTGTTTTTAATGTGATTCCATGCTGCAGTTGATTTCCTGTGGTTTCAAAGCGGACACAGGGGGTCTGCTGACGGATTAGCCCCTTCAGTGGCGCTACACGGGGATCTTGGCGGTCACTGTGTAGCACTGCAGCCAGTGCACTAAATGGCGTAACAACACTAATCTCAACTTGCCGCAACCCCAGAATCACGAAAAACGCAGCACGAAAGATCCTGGGGTTGTGACAACTTGAGTTTTTTTTCCCACACAAATTTCAACTGTGGAAAAGGAGCAGCATTTACACCATGTGTGAACGCTGCCTGAATGTCTTTACAGCGATTGCTGCGGTTTTATGATAATGTGACCGTCCACGTGTTTTTTTTTCCATGTGAAAAAATGTGTTTCATCTTTAAAAACCAACGTGGGCGAGTACCGAAATGCAAAACCATGGCAATCAAAGTAAGGGTCCATTCACATGTCCGCAATTCCGATCCCGAAAAATATAGAACATGTCCTATTCTTGTCTGCAATTGCGGACAAGAATAGGCCTTTTCTATTAAGTGCCGGCGATGTGCGGTCCGCAAAATGCGGAACGAACATCGCCGTATCCGTGTTTTGCGGATCCGCAAAACACACACGGACGTGTTGTAAATGTTTCTAGTGTGTTTTTTTTACCAGCCAAACTGGAAGGGAATCTGAAGGCAAATCTCTAGCGACACCCATATACACACCCCTCCGCTTTCCTGCGTTTCCATCTGCTCCCAGGATCCGCAGATGAGGCACCGGCAACAAGCGGAAGGAGCAGAACCATCCGCACTGCGCCCAGGAGCTGAGGGACAAGAGGTGAGGAGCTGGATGAGGGAGGCGCGGCCAATCAGGCGGCTTCATCCTGCTGAGTGGCAGGTGTGGGGGCAGGACTTAGCAGGCAGTTATCTGTGAGGTAAAGCTGGAGAGTTGGTCCTGTCACAAGTGTGAGGGGAAAATGTGAGGTAAAGCTGGAGAGTGGTCCTGTCACAAGTGTGAGGGGAAAATGTGAGGTAAAAAGTGTAAGAAAACATGTGCTGAAGGGAAGCATCATCAAGGCTAGCCATATACCGTACAGTAGATGTGCACTAGTGCGGTCAGCGCATACATGAAAGTGTATATGTAAGAAGGAGAAGCGCGAGGGGAAAACTGAGAAGTTATGAGGTAAAAAATTTGAGAACACACATGCCGGAGGCAAGTATCACCAAGACTAGCTGTATACAGTACATGTGCACTAGTGTGGTCAGTGTACAATATACACTGTCAGGAGAAGCGTGAGGGGAAAATGTAGAAGTTATGAGGTAAAAAATGAGAGAAAACACGTGCTGGAGGTAAGTATCATCAAGACTAGACACATACATGTACACTGGTGTGGTAAGTGCATACATGAATGTCTATATCCAAGATATATCCTGGAAATGGATAAATTCCCAGGTAAAAAGAGTGAGAAAACACATGTTGGAGGGAAGTTACTTGAAGACTATCTGTGTAAGTATGTACGCTGATGTGGTTAGTGCTGACTTAAATGTTTATGGTGTCATTTTGGAGAAATGCGAGGGAAAATATTTAAATTCTGAGGTAAGTAGTGTCAGAAAATGTGGGCTGCAGATAAGTTACGTCAAGACTAGCTGTATGTACATGTAGACTGGTGAGGTTAGTACATACATGAACCTGTGTATGTATGAGAGATCCTGTCAGAAGTGTGAAACCATTGACATTCTGAGGTAAGTAGTGCAGGACCTTCACCTATCTTTCGCAGAGCTGAGGCCCGGATCGGAAGCACTGCTCTCCTGAATTCTGGCATACATATGCAGACATCCCAACCTGCAAAAACTCATTTCAGGGAGGTTTTCTTTTTTTTTTGTCCACTAACTTTTTATGACATTTTCCAGACATCTGCAGTATCTGCACACTGTGCTCTATGGTGTGGAGGACGGGGCTCATTACCCTGCCCCAAATTATCATATTTATGTATATGATTAAAGGGATTCTGTCACCACCTATAAGCCCTGTGAGCTAAACATCTGCTCATGTCCAGGGTGGCATTCTGATTTCTAAGGTGGCCTTATAAAAGCCATTTGTGGCTTTATTCTGCGGAAAAACAGGTTTTACTAACCTGTCAATCATTGAATTAAGGTGCCCAAGCAGGGGAGGTCTGTGGATGCATGGTGCCCGGCCGCACGCATCGCTGTTCGTGCCCAGCGCCGCCTCTCCCTCCCTCCCCCTCCTCCTGCTTTGAGATCCTGCGCGTGCGCACAGGCTCAGCCATTGCGGACTGCTGGCATCGGCTTCTTCTTGCACTGTGCGCACGCGCTGAGAAGGGGACACTGCTACAGGTTGCTGGAAAGGTTTACTGCGAGTAAACTAGAGATGGGAAGTTCGGATCTTTCACATGAATCGGTTCATTCGCTGAGCTGACAAGAAGCAAGTGAACCCTGTGTGTAATTATCTACCCCACTGTAGGAAAAAAAACAAGCATCCGGGGGGGTATTTAACACTGGGGTAAATAATATAATTAAAATGGAGGGTTAAATGTGTAAATGTATTTAAAAAAAAATACATCTCTCTCAATAGTTCTACAGCTACTGAATGAGACAGAAGAAGGGATGCCTTTAACATATATATCTCCTTGAGAAGCCAATTTGACCCTAAAGGGTTAATTCAACCTGTAATCTAAACTCTGTCCTGTCACTTCTCTTATCTCTCTGCTCTGCTATCAGTGAACCTTTCCGGGATATATTGTCTCACATGTGGGTGTCAGGGAGCCGCTATCTAATAGCGGGAGACTCCCTGAACTTCAGGGAGACTTGAGATCCCTGCATTGCGGACTGCTGGCATCGGCTTCTTCTTGCACTGTGCGCACGCGCCGAGAAGGGGACACTGCTACAGGTTGGCGGAAAGGTTTACTGCGAGTAAACTAGAGATGGGAAGTTCGGATCCTTCACATGAATCGGTTCATTCGCTGAGCTGACAAGAAGCAAGTGAACCGAAGCTTAGGTTGCGCAATGCGCATGCGCGGATGCTTCCATTCACTCGCTGAGTCGGCTCTTGGTCTGAGTCAGGACGTTTATTCTTTAAAACCCTGTGTGTAATTATCTACCTCACTGTAGGGAAAAACAAGCATCCAGGGGGGGTGAGGATTTAACACTGGGGTAAATAATAGAATTAAAATGGAGGGTTAAATGTGTAAATGCATTTAAAAAAATCCATCTCTCTCAATAGTTCTACAGCTACTGAATGAGACAGAAGAAGGGATGCCTTTAACATATATATCTCCTTGAGAAGCCAATTTGACCCTAAAGGGTTAATTCAACCTGTAATGTAAACTCTGTGTCATCTGTCACTTCTCTTATCTCTCTGCTCTGCTATCAGTAAACCTTTCCGGGATATATTGTCTCACGGGTGTCAGGGAGCCGCTATCTAATAGCGGGAGACTCCCTGAACCTCCGGGAGACTTGAGATCCCTGCATATGCCTAGCACATTGCTCCTCTGCCCGCTCACGGCAGACTCCTGGGGGGCTCTGAGGTGCACAATATCCTTAGGCCATTAAAAACGGACGGTCAGTTTTTCATGGCCATTTTGCATCCATTTTTCATGGCAGTTATAAATAGCTATGAAAAGCAGGTGAATTTCACTGGCTTTTTTTTTTAAATGCAAATACCAACCCCTGCAAATACCAACCCCTCAGTAGACATATTGTCCCCCAGCAGTAATAATGTCTCCCATAATGTTATCCCTGGTGGCCCATAATTTCCCCTGTAGTGGCACGCCATCTTAGTCTCTTAAAAGGGTTTTCTGAGACTTAGGTCATCAGTATCTGATCGTGGGGGTCCGACAGCCGGGACCCCCACCGATCAGCTGTTTCAGAAGGCACCGATACTCGCAGTAGCACCGTATATTATATAGCGGCTGTACTTGGTAATGCACTCAGCCCCATTCACTTCTATGGGTCTGAGCTGCACCTAGGCCACATAACTGATGAACATGGCATCACTTGGCCTAGGGGAAAGCGGAGAGTCAGACACTAATGACCTATCCTGAGGAGTAGTCATCAGTATTTAAATTTCAGAAAACCCCTTTAATTAATTGAGACTCTTCGCACAATAGGAAGATCCATTTGATCATAATGGTAAAATACATATTTCCTAATTCTAGTTATTATAAATAAATCATTTGTGTTATTACTGCCTGAATAGATGATGAAATAGTTTACTTCTAGTGTTCTGCCTTCACAGAATTCACCTGCGTCCTCAGACTCCTCCAGGAATCTCTTATATTAGGGCTTGTTCACACGACCGTGCCGTTTTTTGCGGTCCGCAAAACACGGATGCCGCAATTGGCGGAATGGAACTGACAGTCCTTTATAGAAATGCTTATTCTTGTCTGCAAAATGGACAAGAATAGGACACGACTTAAAATCCGGGGGCCACGGAACGGAGCAATGGATGCGGACAGCACAAGGAGCGCTGTCCACATCTTTTGCAGCCCAATTGAAGTGAATGAATCCGCATCCGAGCTGCAAAACATGCGGCTCGGATGAGGAACAAAACCACGGTCGTGTGAACAAGTCCTTAACCTGTAACCTAGTTAGCTTTAACCCCTTCAGTACTGAGCCACTTTTCACCTTAAATCCCAGGCCAATTTTTGCAAGTCTGACATGTGTAACTTTATGAGAATGGAGGTGAAATTTTGAAATTTCACTTTTTGGTAGATTTTTTATGTTTTATGTATTTTTTTTCTTGCAACACAGCAAGGTTTAACAGCAAAATAAACCTCAATATATATTACTGTGATTCTGCAGTTTACAGAAATACCCCATATGTGGTGGTCAACTGCTCTATGGGCACATGGCAGTGGTCAGAAGGAAAGGAGCACCATATGGATTTTGGTAGAATAGGTTTTAGGCCCCATTTCGTATTTGAAGAGACCCTGACGTACCCCTACAGTGGAAACCCTCAATACGTGACCCCATGTTGGAAACTACACCCCTTAAAGAATATCTTAAGGGGGTACTGACCACTTTGACCCCGTTAGCGTTTTGCGGAATTTGGAAACACTTAGCTGTGAAAGTGAAAAGTTTCATTTCTTCCAATAAAATGTTGCATCAGCCCCAAGTTTTTCATTTTCACAAGGGGTAACAGGAGAAAAAGCACCCCATAATGTGTTACCCATTTTCTCCTGAATACGGCAACACCCCATATGTGGTGGTAAACTGCTGTGGGGACACATGGCAGGACTCAGAACAGAAGGAGCGCCATATGGCTTTTGCTGCTCAGATGTTGATGGATTGGTTTAGGGGTGCCATTGGTTTTTATTTTTTAAGTGATTGTTTTATGTGGGGGCTCATTTTTTGCAGGATGAGGTGATGTTTTCATTGGTACCATTTGGGGGTACATAAGACTTTTTGATTGCTTGGTATTACACTTTTTGTGAGGCAAGGTGAAAAAAATGGCTGTTTTGGCATAGTTTTAAATATATTTTTATTTTTTTTACAGCATTCACCTGAGGGGGCATATAATGTGATATTTTTATAGAGCAGGTTGTTACGGGTGCGGCGATACCTAATGTGTATCATCTTTATTTTTGTTACACAGTGAAAGCCTTTTTGAACAGAATAAAATATTGTTTTTGTGCTGCCATTTTCTGAGAGCCATATTTTTTTTATTTTTTGGCCGATTGTCTTAGGTAGAGTCTAATTTTTCCCGGAATGAGATGACTGTTTGATTGGTACCATTTTGGGCCAAATACACCTTTTTGATCGCTTGGCATTACCCTTTTTGTGAGGCAAGGTGACCAGAAAATGGTTGTTTTGACACCGTTTTTATTTTTTTACGGCGTTCACCTGACAGGGCGGATCATGCGATATTTTTATAGAGCCGGTCGATACAGAAGAGGTGATACCTAACATGTCTACTTCTCTCTTTTTTCTTATTTAAAAAAATAAAAATATGTACTTTATTTTGGGAAAAGTACGCTTTTTAAAAAAAAAAAAAATATATTTTTTTTACAGCTTTTTTTACTTTTTTTTTTGTCCCACTCTGTGACTTCAACTTTTGGAGGTCGGATCCCCTTTACAATGCATTAAAATACATTTGTATTGTAAGGCATTGGCTGTAAGTGTATTAGCAGTGTAAGGCCTCATGCACACGACCATTTTTTTTTGCGGTCCGCAAAAACGGGTTCTGTAGTTCCGTGATCCGTGTCCGTTTTTTTTGTTCTGCGGGTCTTCCTTGATTTTTGGAGGATCCACGGACATGAAGGAAAAAGTCGTTTTGGTGTCCACCTGGCCGTGCGGAGTCAAACGGATCCGTCCTGACTTACAATGCAAGTCAATGGGGACGGATCCGTTTGACGTTGACACAATGTGGTGCAATTGCAAACGGATACGTCCCCCATTGACTTTCAATGTAAAGTCAGGAGTCCCTATTATACCATAGGATCAGAGTTTTCTCCAATCCGATGGTATATTTCAAATTGAAGCGTCCCCATCACCATGGGAACGCCTCTATGTTAAAATATACCATCGGATTTGAGTTATATCGTGAAAACTCAGATCCAACAGTATATTCTAACACAGAGGCGTTCCCATAGTGATGGGGACGCTTCAAGTTAGAATATACTAAGAACTGTGTACATGACTGCCCCCTGCTGCCTGGCAGTACCCGATCTCTTACAGGGGGCTTTGATCCGCACAATTAACCCCTCAGGTGCCGCACCTAAGGGGTTAATTGTGCGTATCATAGTTCCCTGTAAGAGATCAGGTGCTGCCAGGCAGGAGGGGGCAGACCCCCCTCCCTCCCTCCCTCCCTCCCCTGTATTACATTAATTGGTGGCCAGTGCGGCCCTCCCTCCCTCCCCTGTATTACATTCATTGGTGGCCAGTGTGGCCCCCCTCCCTCCCCTGTATTACATTCATTGGTGGCCAGTGTGGGAGGGAGGGGGAGGGAGGGGGGCCACACTGGCCACCAATGAATGTAATACAGGTGAGGGAGGGAGGGGTGCCGCACTGGCCACCAATGAATGTAATACAGGGGAGGGAGGGAGGGGGGCCGCACTGGCCACCAATGAATGTAATACAGGGGAGGGAGGGGGGTCTGCCCCCTCCTGCCTGGCAGCATCTGATCTCTTACAGGGGGCTATGATACGCACAATTAACCCCTCAGGTGCGGCACCTGAGGGGTTAATTGTGTGGATCGCAGCCTCCTGTAAGAGATCGGGTGCTGCCAGGCAGCAGTCATGTACACAGTTCGTAGTATATTCTAACTTGAAGCGTCCCCTTCACTATGGGAACGCCTCTGTGTTAGAATATACTGTCGGATCTGAGTTTTCACGAAGACGGATCACGGACGCGGATGACAATCTTGTGTGCATCCGTGTTTTTTCACGGACCCATTGACCTGAATGGGTCCGTGAACAGTTGTCCGTCAAAAAAATAGGACAGGTCATATTTTTTTTTGACGGACAGGAAACACGGATCACGGACGCGGATGAACAACGGTGCATTTTCCGAGTTTAACGGACCCATTGAAAGTCAATGGGTCCGCAGAAAATCACGGAAAACGGAACAACGGACACGGATGCACACAACGGTCGTGTGCATGAGGCCTCAGGCCGAGTTCACACGAACGTGTGTGACCCGTGCTGCGGCCCGCGAATTGCGGGCCGCAATGCACGATCGCCGGCCGTAGGTCAGCCGCATCGGATCGCGGACCCATTCACTTTAATGGGTCCGCGATCCGCCCGTTTCGCAAAAAGATAGGACATGTTCTATCTTTTTGCGGAATGGAAGTACAGGACGCAACCCCATGGAAGCACTCCGTAGCGCTTCCGAGGGGTCCCGTTCCGTGCGGCCTTTCCGGATTTGCGGACCCATTGAAGTGAATGGGTCCGCATCCGTGATCCGTGTGAACTAGGCCTAAGGCTAGGGCTACACGACGACATTTTGTTGCACCAATGTCGTCAAACTATTTTTATAATGATAGTCTATGGGACCCGATAGACACGAGAACCCGTCAGGATACCGCACTTGCCGCGGTCAGTGCTCAGTGCAAGGGTTAATGCGCAGGCATCAGTCTTTTCACCAATGCCGACGCATACAGCAGGGGTCTGGCTTTCAGTGACTGCCGGACCCCTGCAGCTGATTGGGCAGGCGCAGCATCTAGCTGTACAGCGCTGAGATTTCTGGCCCAGTTCCCAGCACCGTACATATACGGCGCTGGTATCCTACTGGTTAAAAGGAGTTGTTCACCTTCCTGAGCTTTTTTTCAATATGGGAAACAGTCCAAGGTCAGGGCTGGCAGTGAAGAGTTAATACATTAGTCAAGCAGACGTCACATCAGGAGGCGGAGGGTCACCATCCAGGCAATGGGCAAAAAGTCAGTTCAAAAGCAGACGTAAAATGCAGCACACCTTTACAGGATACGAGCAGGCAAAGAACCTATTGCACAGGCACCCTCCCACAGGGAAAAGTGCCTTAAGTACACCTAGATATCAATTCATAGGCTGAAGCAGGTCAGGGTGCGCATGTGCTGGCCCCTTAAGGGCTCATGCCCAAGAATGTAAGGGCTCGGTGCCCGTGCTGTGGGCAGCCGTATTCACTTGAATGGGGTCCGCGATTTGCATCCTACAGTCCGCACCACAAAAATGCAGTGCATGCACTACTTTTTTGCGGTGCGGAGGGACATGCAGTAAACCCACGGAAGCACGTACTGCTTCCGATCCGTGCCTCCGTTCCGCATCTCCCGGATTCCGCACCCATTGAAGTGAATGGGTTCGCGATCCGTGATGCACACGGCCAGTGCCCGTGTACTGCGGACCCGCCGTATGCGGGCTGCAATACAGCCACGGCCGGTCAACGGCCATGTGCAAGAGCCCTAAGAGTGCGCACAGCCCACAGGATGGACGGGGAAAAGCAGGAGCCGGGTTCGCAAGGTCAGGATACAGAAACCAGGAACAGGCGAGTACAGCAACAGTGGCCGTGGGTCTCCGCTGTAACAGGTGGCACCCAGGAGTGGAGTAAAGGGCAGAAATGGTTAGAGGTAAGTAGCAAAATGGCTGGTAATAGGTGTTTAAGGGTATGGTAGGTTTAGGCGCCCTATGATTACCTGTGCACGTTGTGGATGTGCTATTTGTGATTCACATGCTGTAGTGTAGGCAGAAGAATAAGACTTTGGTAAAGTCCTGCACATGGGACCATCATCTGAGGCTCGGAGCGGATCAGTCTCATAGGAAGAAAATCCCTCTTCAGAATCTCCCTGAAATCTTAGTCAGCAAGTGTTATCTACACATGTACACACAGACCACGGGACACTACCATGTCACATGTGTGTATATAGATCCCCAGTACATATAACACATGTACACACAGACCACGGTACACTACCATGTCACATGTGTGTATATAGATCCCCTGTACATATAACACATGTACACACAGACCACGGTACTCTCCCATGTCACATGTGTGTATATAGATCTCCAGTACATATAACACATGTACACACAGACCACGGTACTCTCCCATGTCACATGTGTGTATATAGATCCCCTGTACATATAACACATGTACACACAGACCACGGTACACTCCCATGTCACATGTGTGTATATAGATCCCCAGTACATATAAACACATGTACACACAGACCACGGTGCACTCCCATGTCACATGTGTGTGTATATAGATCCCCAGTACATATAACACATGTACACACAGACCACGGTGCACTCCCATGTCACATGTGTGTGTATATAGATCCCCAGTACATATAACACATGTACACACAGACCACGGTACACTCCCATGTCACATGTGTGTGTATATAGATCCCCAGTACATATAACACATGTACACACAGACCACGGTGCACTACCATGTCACATGTGTGTATATAGATCCCCTGTACATATAACACATGTACACACAGACCACGGTACACTCCCATGTCACATGTGTGTATATAGATCCCCTGTACATATAACACATGTACACACAGACCACGGTACACTCCCATGTCACATGTGTGTATATAGATCCCCTGTACATATAACACATGTACACACAGACCACGGTACACTCCCATGTCACATGTGTGTATATAGATCCCCTGTACATATAACACATGTACACACAGACCACGGTACACTCCCATGTCACATGTGTGTATATAGATCCCCAGTACATAGAACACATGTACACACAGACCACGGTGCACTCCCATGTCACATGTGTATGTATATAGATCCCCAGTACATATAACACATGTACACACAGACCACGGTGCACTACCATGTCACATGTGTGTATATAGATCCCCAGTACATATAACACATGTACACACAGACCACGGTGCACTCCCATGTCACATGTGTGTATATAGATCCCCAGTACATATAACACATGTACACACAGACCACGGTGCACTCCCATGTCACATGTGTGTATATAGATCCCCTGTACATATAACACATGTACACACAGACCACGGTACACTCCCATGTCACATGTGTGTGTATATAGATCCCCAGTACATATAACACATGTACACACAGACCACGGTACACTCCCATGTCACATGTGTGTGTATATAGATCCCCAGTACATATAACACATGTACACACAGACCACAGTGCACTACCATGTCACATGTATGTATATAGATCCCCAGTACATATAACACATGTACACACAGACCACGGTGCACTACCATGTCACATGTGTGTATATAGATCCCCTGTACATAGAACACATGTACACACAGACCACGGTACTCTCCCATGTCACATGTGTGTATATAGATCCCCAGTACATATAACACATGTACACACAGACCACAGTGCACTACCATGTCACATGTATGTATATAGATCCCCAGTACATATAACACATGTACACACAGACCACGGTGCACTCCCATGTCCCATCTGTATAAGTTACACACACATTGACACTTGTGTATACTGTAGGTAACACGTACATTCTCATACGACACCTGTGTATACAGATTGCATGTATATTTGTATATCAGCCCCATTATTACCTGACCGCGATGTGCCCTCACTTCCTGCAGCCGCACACACCTCTCCAAATCTGTGACTCCACCCTGCCCTCCCCTAACTCTGCTGTGCACAGCTCCACCCAGTACTAAGTATGCGGCCATCCTCCTCCACCCCAGTACTAAGTATGCGGCCATCCTCCAGCCCAGTACTCAGTATGCGGCCATCCTCCACCCCAGTACTCAGTATGCGGCCATCCTCCACCCCAGTACTCAGTATGCGGCCATCCTCCACCCCAGTACTAAGTATGCGGCCATACCTCCAGCCAGCACCAGCTTCCTGCCTCCTTCACTCTGTAGTCCTGAAAGCTTTCTGTGCGCTCTGCTGATCTCTGGTAACCTGAGTAGTCAGAAGACCTGCACGTCTGACCCCAGCATTGTACTCAGCATCAGATGGATCTCCCCTGAAATCACCAGCCTACACTGTAATACCTGTGCAGCTGGCCTGCTCTGGCTGTGGAGTCTCCACTGCACCTTGCACCGACTGTGGACTCTAATGCACCCTGCACCAGCTGTGGGATCTTCACTGTACCCTGCGCCTGCTGTGGGGTCTGCACTGCACCCTGCGCCAGCTGTGGGGTCTGCACTGTACCCTGCGCCAGCTGTGGGGTCTTCACTGCACCAGCTGTGGGGTCTGCACTGCACACTGCGCCAGCTGTGGGGTCTGCACTGTACCCTGCGCCAGCTGTGGGGTCTTCACTGCACCAGCTGTGGGGTCTGCACTGCACCCTGCGCCAGCTGTGGGGTCTGCACTGTACCCTGCGTCAGCTGTGGGGTCTGCACTGTACCCTGCGCCAGCTGTGGGGTCTGCACTGCAACCTGCGCCAGCTGTGGGGTCTGCACTGCACCCTGCGTCAGCTGTGGGGTCTGCACTGTACCCTGCTCCTGCTGTGGGGTCTGCACTGTACCCTGCGCCAGCTGTGGGGTCTGCACTGTACCCTGCTCCTGCTGTGGGGTCTGCACTGTACCCTGCGCCAGCTGTGGGGTCTGCACTGCACCCTGCGTCAGCTGTGGGGTCTGCACTGCACCCTGCGCCAGCTGTGGGGTCTGCACTGCAACCTGCGCCAGCTGTGGGGTCTGCACTGCACCCTGCGTCAGCTGTGGGGTCTGCACTGTACCCTGCTCCTGCTGTGGGGTCTGCACTGTACCCTGCGCCAGCTGTGGGGTCTGCACTGCACCCTGCGTCAGCTGTGGGGTCTGCACTGCACCCTGCGCCGGCTGTGGGGTCTGCACTGTACCCTGCGCCAGCTGTGGGGTCTGCACTGCACCCTGCGTCAGCTGTGGGGTCTGCACTGTACCCTGCTCCTGCTGTGGGGTCTGCACTGCAACCTGCGCCAGCTGTGGGGTCTGCACTGCACCCTGCGTCAGCTGTGGGGTCTGCACTGTACCCTGCTCCTGCTGTGGGGTCTGCACTGTACCCTGCGCCAGCTGTGGGGTCTGCACTGCACCCTGCGTCAGCTGTGGGGTCTGCACTGTACCCTGCTCCTGCTGTGGGGTCTGCACTGCAACCTGCGCCAGCTGTGGGGTCTGCACTGCACCCTGCGCCAGCTGTGGGGTCTGCACTGTACCCTGCTCCTGCTGTGGGGTCTGCACTGCACCCTGCGCCTGCTGCGGGGTCTGCACTGTACCCTGCTCCTGCTGTGGGGTCTTCACTGCACCCTGCGCCGGCTATGGGGTCTGCAATGTACCCTGCGCCAGCTGTGGGGTCTGCACTGTACCCTGCTCCTGCTGTGGGGTCTGCACTGCACCCTGTGCTCTCTATGCATCCATTCTGCCCCTTTCCCTGCTCCTCTCCTCTGTGTCTCTCTTGCTGACCCCATGCTTTGTTCTCCAGTCTCTGCTGCATTCCAGCCCCTGACAGAGTGATGTAAGACTCTGCTCTCACGTACATGGACAGTGACATTCCCACAGTTCGCTTTGCTGGGATTCACCCCCACAATTCCTGCCTGTCATCCCAATAAAAACCTCACTAAACCCTGAATTCTAGCTTTCCTTCTTCTCGTGTATATAATCAGTCTCACTCATGTGCAAAGTGGCTGACAACAGAGAAGACACATTGTATAGCAAGCAACTGTGTGTTCACCCACCAGTGGTCTACCAGGATCTGTAGTCTACTACTCCACCCAGCAGCCTCCTGCCAGTCTTCCCAGTGACTGTTTTTAGAAGCTGCAGAGCTCATAAAAAAAAAAAAAAGCCATTGAAAGTCACACGCAGGATAAGTGATTTGCGTGACTTTCACACTGGCATTTTGGCTTTCCGTTTGTGAGATCCGTTCAGGGCTCCGATCAGTCACCATTCCGCTCTGGAGACGGACACCAAAACGCTGCTTGCAGCTTTTTGGTGTCCGTCTGACGAAACTGAGCCAAACGGATCCGTCCTGGCGCACAATGTAAGTCAATGGGGACGGATCCGTTTTCTATGACACAATCTGGCACAATAGAAAACGGATCCGTCCTCCATTGACTTTTAATGGTGTTCAAAACGGATCCATCTTGGCCGTGTCCGCCAGTTGAGCGGGGTCCATGCCCAAACCAGGAGCAAGGAATGCCACAGACGCGCCTAATTTATGAAGAGTCATAAATTAGACAAATCTAAGGGCAGCGCAAAGGGGGAAACTAATGAGCGAATCGAAGTTGACAAAGTGGAATTTGATTCGTACGGGAGTCGAATTTCCTTGCGCTTCGTGGTAACGAATCATATTTTTTCTAATTTGGCTGCTGCATATATTAGAACGAGATGTTGTTATTGTCGTGAAAGTGCTGTCTGATACCACCAGTTTTGGGGTGTATTTAGGTGAAAAATAACTATTTCCATTCACCCATGCTTCTTTAAGGAAAGTGCGGTTTGATACAGCTAGTTTTGGGGTGTATTAATAGCAAATCTAAGTACATCCATTCGCTGTTCTGCAGTGAAATTACAATGTGCTACAGCCAGTTTTGGAGTGTATTAATAGCAAATATAGGTACGTCTATTCGCCGTTCTGCAGTGGTTAAATTGCAGTCTGAAAGAATTGCCAGACAGACACTATGCCGGACAGACACTATGCCGGACAGACACTATGCCGGGCAGACACTATGCCGGACAGGCCCTTCAAAGGAAACGGGTAGTGGCCGCAAAAATTTTCTGGAGCTGGCAGAAGTAGCAGCAGAAGAAGGGGGTGGTGTGTGTGGCAGCAGCAGTCGCAGCAACAGGCCTGAGCTCCCAGTGTCATCTAGTGGTCGTGTCTTGACCAGCAACCCAGCGGTCCTTGAATGGTTGACACGGTCTTCTACTTCGTAGCAAGTGACATCAGACACCCCTAGCCAAGAGTCGGTGGGTTCCACTGACATGAATCTTAGTTGGCATGGCCGGAGAACAAGCTCTGTGCCCCCACCTGTCTTCAACCTGCCTCTGTCATTTTCTGTTCCCTCAGCTTGAGAAGTATTGTATGCCGTCAGCTCGGCTCCACTTTTCAGCGAGGACAAGATTCTAGAGGACAATCAGCAGCTACTGCCCAGCCAAGATCTGGAGGAGAGATCCGCTGCTTCTTCCAGTAGGTGGGCAAGTAGTGATGATGACAGTCACGCGGGAGCTGGTGTTGCGAGTGGTCAGGCATGTGGCCCTGAGACTGGTGAGGGTGACATCAGTAACGTGCAGACAGTAGTGGACGATGATGTGGCAGATCACGCGTGGGAGCTGGGTGAACAGGGGGCTTCATCTTCATCATCAGGAGAAGAGGGTGGCAGCCTGCACATGAGGCAGCGGCTGAGCCAGCAGGGTGGTCACGTGGCCGTGAGTCAGCAGGGTGGCAGCAGTGGGAGGTTGGGAGCCAAACGTGCCCGGGGTAGAACGCCCACTACGCAGGAGCCTACCTGTCCGGAAAGAAGTAGCGGTGCAGGGGTTCACGGAGGCAGCGGTAGCAGGCAGTCAGCATGGAGTGGTGACGGGAAGATGTCATACTCGGAGGTGTAGCAATTTTTCATAAAGCTGCCGGAGGACGTCAGCATGGCCATTTGCAGAATCTGTAGGCAGAAGGTGAAGCGTGGCCAGGGTGCCAATGTTGGCACCACGGCCCTGCGTCAACACATGCAGCGTCAACATAAAGTAGCCTGGGAAAACCGTGGTTCTAATGTAGTGGTACAGCCTGAGGCAGCAACAGCTGTATCACCAAGTAGCCCACACCCCCTCTTCCACAAGTCAAGCCTCCACCACCTCAGCAGAAGGGAGCAGTGTTTCCTTCCCATCATCTACTGGTACTGATGCTTCTGCTCCTACTCCCCGTCAGTCATTTCGTCAGCAATCGATCCCAAAGACGATTGCAAATAGACAATAGTATGCACAAACTCATCCAATGGTGCAGAAGCTGAACGTGCTCCTGGCCAAGTTGCTGGTACCACAGTCCCTCCCTTTCCATGTGGTGGACTCTGCACCTTTCAGAGAACTGATGGCTTGTGCCGAGCCCAGGTGGAGAGTCCCAAGCCGTCATTACTTCTCCAAAAAGGCAGTACCAACCCTGCACATGTATGTTGAACAAAAGGTGGGCCAGTTCTTGAACCTGTCGGTCTGCTAAAGTTCACGGCAGTGCTGACGTGTGGAGCTGGTACTACGGTCAAGGACAATATATGTCCCACTGGGTAAATGTGGTTCCTGCCCAGCCACACCAGCTACTTGGCCAGGTGCTGCCTCCACGTCTTAATATTTGAGTCCTGCGCCAATGTCCTCCACTGCATCCTCATCCTCCACCTTGTCCTTAGCCTTCACTGGAGGCACAATTTGAAGTGCTCCTTCAGCATACCACATGTGCAGGGCACTGTGGTGTCACGCTGTTCTACACCTAGTTTGCCTGGGCGAACAGAGTCACACAGGGGAGGAACTGCTCCGCGTCCTCCATCAAGAAGTCGAATCCTGGCTGTCTCCTCGCCAACTTAAGATCGGAACCATGGTCACCGACAACGGGAAGAACATCATCTCGCACGTGGTCAATCTGGTTGTAAAGCGGTTCCTGAAGTCTTATACCCATCTGCAAGACATCCTGAAGATGGCCAGGAAACTGTGCATGCACTTCAGCCACTCTTACCCTGCTAAGCACACCCTTCTTGAGCTGCAAAGGCAGAATGGCATTCCCCAACATCACCTCATATATGACGTTTCCACCCGTTGGAACTCCACCCTCCACATGTTGGACCGACTATATGAGGAGATAAATGTCATTTTGATGTCTTGATGATGCAGGCGGACATGAGCACTCCCCTGTGTAACTTTGACGTTAGCCAGTGGCAGCTCATGCGTGACACCTGCAGTTTGCTCAGGCCTCTCTCTCTCTCATCGAGTAATCTAATAAGAAAATCCTTGAAATAACGTATTGCTTTATAAAAATGTCCCCCTTTTTCAGTGCCTCCTATGCCATCCACCATGTCTCCCACTCCCCCAGTGCCATCAGATCAGCAGCCCCTCCATGCCATGTCCCCTAGTGCCCCCATGATGGCACTGCCATATCAATCCTTCCATCCAGATTGCCATGATTTCCCCCTTCCCCAGTGCCTCCTATGCCATCCACCATGTCCCCCAGTGCCATCAGATCAGCACCCCTCCATGCCATGTCCCCTAGTGCCCCCATAATGGCACTGCCATCAGCCCCTCCATCCAGATTGCCATGATGTCCCCCTTCCCCAGTGCCTCCATGCCATCCACCATGTCCCCCACTCCCCCAGTGTCATCAGATCAGCAGCCCCTCCATGCCATGTCCCCCAGTGCCCCCATAATGGCACAGCCATCAGCCCCTCCATCCAGATTGCCATGATGCCCCCCTTCCCTAGTGCCTCCTTGCCATCCACCATGTCCCCCAGTGCCATCATATCAGCAGCAGACCCTCCATGCCATGTCCCCCATCGCCCCCATGATGGCATTGCCATGATGTCCCCCTTCCCCAGTGCCTCCATGCCATTCACCATGTCCCCCACTCCCCCATGTGCCCATCACAGTTGCCCCCATTAACCCCTCTCGCCCTGCCAATAACGTTATACATCCCAAATCACAGGTGCCCCCCCCGCCAATAACTTTATACATGCCAAATCACAGGTGCCCCCATTTCCCCATGCCAAATCACAGGTGCCACCATTTCCCCACCCTGTCACTGCTGCCGTCTCTGCTTCTGCCTCTGCTAACTTTATACTTACCTTTCAGTGCAGAGTGCGCCGACACATGGAGTCCGCAGGAGACGCGTCTTCATCCCAGTATGCGCTGGGAACCTGACGTCACACACAACGTCAGCCAGCGCGCTAACGATGTGTGAACACAAGCTCCTGCAGCGCGGTGCCGAAGGGAGGCAACGGAGCGGTGAGTGAGAAGCTTCATTTCACTCACGCTTCGTGGTCCTGGGATTTAAACGAATCCTTGATGCAGAAAAACTGCATCGAGGATTTTTTTGCCTCGATTACATAGATTAAATCGATGAATCGTTTCAGCCCTAGTGAGGACTAGTGCTCCCACCACCCTACTCACTACCTAAGGCTTATTTCAGGGTAAGCCAGTGACAAGGCTCGTGATCGGTGTACGGGTTAGCAGCCCATCTAGGGACGTCAGGGCAGCCAGGTGCCAGTGCTAGGTGAGTTAGGGGTCACCACTCCTCCCTCCCCCTAGTGAAAGGGTCCTCCCCTTCCCTCCGCTCTGCGCCGCACGTCTGTTACCTGCCATATCAGATGTGATAAATGGGTGGTTTTTCTGTACAAGTGACAGAAGAGGAGGAGCAGGAGGAGGTAGAGGTCGATGAGGGAGACTAGGCAGACGACCCCAAGACACAGTGGCTGTATGCAGTGGAGATGGAGGCAGGGACCGATGCATGCTCGGTTGCTTGCGTAGTTACAGTTGAATTGTCACAATTCGGCAGAGGGATGGCTACTGCCTCTCCAGCATGTTAGACTTTCACTACTGGTTCAAAATGGTGGCGATTTTTCCACCCGCTGAAAGAGAGGATGAAATGAACTACTATCGAGACATCCTTTGTAGTCAGTTGGCCACTGCCTATGTGCACCATCGCCCATCCTCACGAAGGTTTGACCATGGGGGCCTCTGCGCTCACGTTTCACTGCCATTGCTGTCGGAGGGGGGTGGGGGGAGAGGAGCAGTATCAGCTCCATCAGCAGCAACTTACAGTAAGTCTAGAGTCTCTGATGAGCAGTTTTCTTCACCCGCCTAGTGAAGAAACCACCCACCAGCAGCAGCAAGACATGGAGCAGAACCTGAACTAGCAGGTGTTGGCATACTTGGACTGCACCCTGCCATCCCACATGGAAGATCCCCTGGACTACTGGGCAGCCAAACTTGATTTGTGGCCGCAAATGTCCGAGTTTGCCCTGGACAAGCTTTCCTGCCCGGACCAGTAGTGTGGCATCAGAGCGGGTGTGTAGTGCGGCTGGGGGCAGAGTTACTCCGAGTCGCCTTTCCAGCCAAAATGTGAAGACACCGACCTTTGTGAAGATGAATCAGGCGTGGATCAGCCAGGATTTCCATACTCCAGTGCCTGATGCATCAGACTAGATCATTCTGGGTGCCGCACCCAAACTGTTTAAAAAGACACCCGATTCTTCTGGCAACCTGCTTCAGCCACTATTCGGATGATGCCTGCTGCCATCCGCTCCTACTGCCACCCACCATCTTGTGCTGTTACTGCCACTGCTTTTGCCCCCCACCTCACCACTCTGTGACTGGGCCACTTTGTTGACTCCTCATTCTGTTGTCACCTCACCACTCTGTGACTGGGCCTCTATTATCTCTGTTTGGCCTTGTTGACATCACCACTTATTTGACCCTTCTTCTGATCTGTCAGAAGGTCGAAAAAATGAGAAACACAATGGATCCTGTTTATGTACAGTAGCAGCTGTAAGACCTGTATCACACAGTCCCTATTTTGCATCAGGATTGGATCATGATTTGGAAGTCAAAAGCAGAAGTGGGTACAAAACACAGAAGACATCTCTGTTTTGGATCCACTCCTGTTTTTTTTTTTCTTTGGCTTTAGTAATGCTGATGGATTACTGACCAAATGCTGACCGTGTGAAGGCGGATGCTTAAAAGACAGGACCCGGTTTTACGGGGTTCTCATCACTGATCATAAGAAGGGCAAAAGAAACCGTGACGTCAACACAAACTTACTGCTGACACCCTCTCCACTCTGTCGGGGGGCTCTACTTGTATCAGCGTTTAATAGAACAGGTTATGTAGACATCTATGTGGAATCAGCTGCCGACGGTGTAAAAGGAGCGCGCTCTTAAACGCTATAGTAAGATTTTGGGCCACTACACAGTACTTTATACCTGGTGCTAACATTGACCTGTAAGGTTGAGTTCACACAAGTTATTTGGTCAGTTTTGGCCCCGTGACTGACTAGTAGTGTTGATCGCAAATATTATAACCGCAAATTTGTATTGCGAATTGCGAATATCGGCACTTCGAGAATTCGCGAAGATGTAGAATATAGTGCTATATATATTCGTTATCGCGAATATTCTAGATTTTTTTTTTTATCAGTAACCTCCCTTCTTGCTTGTGGGCCAATGAGAAGGCTGCAATTTCTTTGTCAGAGCTTAGCAACATCCCTAGCAACCAATAGGAAAGTTGCCGACCCCTTACTATATAGGAAACTTCCCAGAAGCCATTTTCTGCTGTTTTTTTTGCAGTTTTGAGAGAGAGAGAGAGCAGTGTCATTGGATCATCTGGATCCTATTCCTTATCCAAATACATTAGATAGTTAGTTAGCTTATACACACACCTAAAGAATTATTAGGAACACCTGTTCTATTTCTCATTAATGCAATTATCTAGTCAACCAATCACATGGCAGTTGTTTCAATGCATTTAGGGGGGTGGTCCTGGTCAAGACAATCTCCTGAACTCCAAACTGAATGTCAGAATGGGAAAGAAAGGTGATTTAAGCAATTTTGAGCGTGGCATGGTTGTTGGTGCCAGACGGGCCGGTCTGAGTATTTCACAATCTGCTCAGTTACTGGGATTTTCACACACAACCATTTCTAGGGTTTACAAAGAATGATGTGAAAAGGGAAAAACATCCAGTATGCGGCAGTCCTGTGGGCAAAAATGCCTTGTGGATGCTAGAGGTCAGAGGAGAATGGGCCGACTGATTCAAGCTGATAGAAGAACAACGTTGACTGAAATAACCACTCGTTACCACCGAGGTATGCAGCAAAGCATTTGTGAAGCCACAACACGCACAACCTTGAGGCGGATGGGCTACAACAGCAGAAGACCCCACCGGGTACCACTCATCTCTACTACAAATAGGAAAAAGAGGCTACAATTTGCACGAGCTCACCAAAATTGGACTGTTGAAGACTGGAAAAATGTTGCCTGGTCTGATGAGTCTCAATTTCTGTTGAGACATTCAAATGGTGGAGTCCGAATTTGGCGTAAACAGAATGAGAACATGTATCCATCATGCCTTGTTACCACTGTGCAGGCTGGTGCTGGTGGTGTAATGGTGTGGGGGATGTTTTCTGGGCACACTTTAGGCCCCTTAGTGCCAATTGGGCATAGTTTAAAATAAATGCCACGGGCTACCTGAGCATTGTTTCTGACCATGTCCATCCCTTCATGACCACCATGTACCCATCCTCTGATGGCTACTTCCAGCAAAATAATGACTTGAGATCACAAATTCTAGAATTTGCAAATTCATTGCGAATATTATGCGAAAAATTCGCGAAATATTGCAAAAACGAATATTGCCTATGCCGCTCATCACTACTGACTAAATAAGTGAAGTGTGAACTAAATCTTAGAGCGACGCCTGTCAGCTGCATTTCATACTGACTCACAGTATTGTTTCACTACCACAGCAGACTCCCTATGCGGATCAGCAAAACACGGACACTGGCAATGTGCGTTCCACATTTTGCGGACCGCACATCGCCGGCACTCTCATAGAAAATGCCTTTTCCTGTCTGCAATTGCGGACAAGAATAGGACATGTTTCAATTTTTTTGCGAAACGGAAGTGCGGATCTGTTAATGCGGATGCGGATAGCCCATTCTGGACCCATTGAAAATGAATGGGTCCGCACCTGTTTTGCAAAATTGCGGAACGGATGCAGACGTGTGAAAGGACCCTTACTGCAATTCACAGTGTCCTACACCACGTCAGTATGGAGGAGGATTCTGGATGGCTGTGATGCCTTGGATGCCGCTAAGGGGGGGGGGGGGGTAATGCGTCTCTGTAAAGAGACCAGTTCTGTATGAAACCTACCAGAAGTGCTCCATAGTATTGAGACTTATTTCCTCCGAGGCATCGCACCTAGCCATCCAGAACACTACTTCATATTCCAAGGCTTAGATCTTGACTCATGGGGAGTCATCTCCACAAGGTGGCGCCAGCAATATTGTTCTCTTTCCTTGGGAGTAGTGTTGAGCGAACTTCTGTTTTAAGTTCGGCGTCTAAAGTTCGGCTTCCGGTTAGCGGAGAATCCCGATATGGATCCCGAATTCCGTTGTGGTCCGTGGTAGCGGAACCAATAATGGCCGATTATTGATTCCGCTACCACGGACCACAACGGAATTCGGAATCCATATCGGGATTCTCCGCTAACCGGAAGCCGAACTTTAGACGCCAAACTTAAAACAGAAGTTCGCTCAACACTACTTGGGAGATCTCTTTGCGTGTTCTTTTCCCATGGAGCATTGTCAATAAGTCTCCATACCATGCACTTCCAGTGGTCTCATTACAGAGATCCAGCACCCTGCCTAAGTCACGTGTGGACTGTGCAGATTTTCCTACTAGAGCATCCCTGTGCAGTACCAGCAAAGTGGGCGATATTTTAAGAAATTTCATCCACATGCTGCTTAAAAAGTCCTTAGCATAAGGCCCCATGCACACAAACGTATTTTCATTCCGTGTCAGTTCCGTTTTTTTTTTTGCGGACCATATACGGAACCATTAATTTCAATTGGTCCGCAAAAAAAACGGAAGTACTCCGTGTGCATTCCGTTTCCGTATGTCCGTTTCGCAAAAGAATAGAACATGTCCTATTATTGTCCGCATTACGGAAAAGGATAGTACTGTTATATTATGGTACAGCTGTTCCGTTCCGCAAAATACGGAATGCACACGGATGTCATGCGTATTTTTTGCGTATCCGTTTTTTGCGGACCACCAAATACATACGGTCATGTGCATGAGGCCTAAATTAGTTACCTGACAGATCCTGTGCTCCAGCCCCTGTTCTCCCGGCCAGGCCCTATTCACGCTCCTGCAGAGGTGCCCCCAACGAGGCCAGTGATTGGCTGCAGTGGTCACATGTTGTCGACGTAATGTCACCACTTCAGTCAGGTACAGTACAGACCAAAAGTTTGGACACACCTTCTCATTCAAAGAGTTTTCTTTATTTTCATGACTATGAAAATTGTAGATTCACACTGAAGGCATCAAAACTATGAATTAACACATGTGGAATTATATACATAACAAACAAGTGGGAAACAACTGAAAATATGTCATATTCTAGGTTCTTCAAAGTAGCCACCTTTTGCTTTGATTACTGCTTTGCACACTCTTGGTATTCTCTTGATGAACTTCAAGAGGTAGTCCCCTGAAATGGTTTTCACTTCACAGGTGTGCCCTGTCAGGTTTAATAAGTGGGATTTCTTGCCTTATAAATGGGGTTGGGACCATCAGTTGCATTGAGGAGAAGTCAGGTGGATACACAGCTGATAGTCCTACTGAATAGACTGTTAGAATTTGTATTATGGCAAGAAAAAAGCAGCTAAGTAAAGAAAAACGAGTGGCCATCATTACTTTAAGAAATGAAGGTCAGTCAGTCAGCCGAAAAATTGGGAAAACTTTGAAAGTAAGGGCTATTTGACCATGAAGGAGAGTGATGGGGTGCTGCGCCAGATGACCTGGCCTCCACAGTCACCGGACCTGAACCCAATCGAGATGTTTTGGGGTGAGCTGGACCGCAGAGTGAAGGCAAAAGGGCCAACAAGTGCTAAGCATCTCTGAGAACTCCTTCAAGACTGTTGGAAGACCATTTCAGGGGACTGCCTCTTGAAGCTCATCAAGAGAATGCCAAGAGTGTGCAAAGCAGTAATCAAAGCAAAAGGTGGCTACTTTGAAGAACCTAGAATATGACCTATTTTCAGTTGTTTAACACTTGTTTGTTATGTATATAATTCCACATGTGTTAATTCATAGTTTTGATGCCTTCATAGTCATGAAAATAAAGAAAACTCTTTGAATGAGAAGGTGTGTCCAAACTTTTGGTCTGTACTGTATATCTCAGCTGGTGCGGGATATGTCGGGTAAGTACTTACCTGTTCTTTATTGCAGTTGGATCCCGAGGGTTGTCTGGTTTCTTCCTGACAAATAGTCACAAGACCCCTTTTTATGACTTTTTAATGCCAGTGTGACAGTATCTTGTCGCATAGGCAGTTTTATGCTACGCTCTCCACTTGGGAGTGGCGGGGGCCGGGGCATCGGTCCTGGCAAATTTACCAACATTTACACTTGAAAACCGTCAGAAATGTGGTGTAAAACTACTCCAGTCAGGGCCAGGCTTAGTTTTTACTCCGGCTGAATAGAACTCCGAAATTAGCACGGGGAAGGTGTGCAGAGACTGGCGTAAAAAGCCTCTCCTTGTAAATGGCCCCCAGTATTTTTCACCAGAGCTTGTAAACCTGAAGTGGCGCTTACAGAGAAGGGGGCACATGTACTAAGGGACTTGTGAGACTTTTAGATGTAAAAAGTGTCACAAGTCCGCTTTTCACTCCGGTCCTGTGACAATACTGTGTCGCATGGCCGGTTTTGCGCCGTGTACGCCAATTGGGCGTGATAGGGGCATGGGCAATGTCCAAGCTCCAGCAAATTTACTTACATTTGCACCAGGAAACGGGTACAGAGACTGCCACTGATGTGCCTAATTTATGACGAGACGCACACTGTAACTGCGGGGAGGGCTAAGACCGACATGAAAAGCCAGTCTTAGTAAATGTGCTTCAAGGTATTTGGAAAGATTTCTGTCCCTTCCATGTTCTGGGACTGGTTTAAGCTTACAAATACTGACCGCGTGACGGTGGCTGTACAACTACTAGGCGGGGGCTACATGGCGATATGTGTGGTGCCACAACAAGTCACACAGAAATAAAAAAATATGTACGACTTGTCTGCAGCTTGCTGCAGGGTGGCCTAAATGTCCCTTTATGTTGGTGTGCATGTGTCACGGTGCTCCTACCTGGATATGCTGGAATCCCAGGCATTGCCTCCAATGCAGAAAAGGGATAGTTGATGAATAAATTGAGTCCAGACCTTGTATATAGTTGAACAGCAGCTTTACTTTGCATAAACGTTTCTCCAAACGGTTTACAGACTTTGTCTTGGCTTCCAACAGGCTTTGGCATTAATGGTGGCAGGCAAACTCCTCTTTCCTATACCTGTTGCTCTCTGGCTCTGCTGTGCTGACAGGCTTGCTATACGTCTCTTTCTGTGGTCTGATCTGTCTCTAGCTTTATCCAGGGAACTTTACTCCTGGTTTCTGAGGCTTTTAGCTTCTGCTTTCAGATGCAGGTGAGCTGAAGGTGCTCTAGCTGTTCTAGGCAAGGCTCACCCAACAGGGACGGCTCCTGCTTTCTTCCCCTAGCAGGGGGTAAGCTAGACTCACTCCTTACTAAGTGCCTCCCTCCCTGCAGCCAGTGGGAAAAACGCCCACCACACCACAGAGGGGGGCTAGAATAAAAAGGAAGGTTCCACTCTAGGTAAAATAGCGTTGCCATGTTTGCTGCCACCTGCTGGTGAACCAGGCACATCACATTATAACATAAACAGTTGCATAGAAATAGATATGCACATTATGCAGGACCTGGAAATTAATGATGTTATGTTAACCATAGGAGACAGTAGCAAGGTGCAGAGATGGTAACGGGTGTTACACGTACAACCTGCGACACTAAATCCATCCACGTGACACCATTGACAATCATTAGATACAATGGGGGCAATTTATCAAAACTGGTGTAAAGTAGAAAATGGCCTAGTCGCCCATAGCAACCAATCAGATTTCAGCGCTCCTTTGGAAAATAAAAAGTGGAATCTGGTTGCCATGGACGACCAAGCCAGTTTTCCTCTACATCAGTTTTGATGAATGATGTCGCCTTGTACCTCGGCCTTTTCTTCTTTGTTGGCGGATGGTGCACCTCCAGCAGTCCGTACCCCTAGACCGGATCCTGTCTGGAGTCGTTTTTCGCCACGCTTATGTCTGTTTCCAGAGTCAAAGTCCCAACCCCCGACACTCCTATGTGTTGAATGAGGCGCAAAAACACCTGTGCGACAAAATATTGTCACACCAGTGTTCAAAAAGACACAAAAAAAGGGGTTGTGCAGCATTTTTACGCCATCAAAATGTTCATAATTGACCCTCAGAGTGTAGCACTAGAGAATTTGATATTGTGACGTGTCACAGAGTAAAAGGTCTCAAGCAGCACAGAGGATTTAAGGAGAAGGATGTGCTGACCTGATGGGACGTTACAGTCTGCGAATTACATAGTGAAAAGAGCAGGTTCTTTCCAGCAGCACGAACGTATTTCCTTTCCGTGTGCGCTCAGTTTTTTTTGCGGACCGTATACGGAACCATTCATTTCAATTGGTCCGCAAAAAAAAATGGAAGTTACTCCGTGTGCATCCTGTTTCCGTACGTCTGTATTTCCGTTCCGCGAAAAAATTGAACTTGTCCTATTATTGTCCGCGTTACGGACAAGGATAGGACTGTTCTATTAGGGGCCGGCTGTTCCATTCTGAAAAATACGGAATGCACACGGACGTCATCCATATTTTTTCTGGTTCCGTTTTTTGCAGACCGCAAAATACATACGGTCGTTTGCACGAGGCCTTAGGGCAGCTCATGCACACTGTGCCTGTATTGCGAAAAGCCCATTCATTAGAATAGGTCCGCAGTCCTCAAGATACGGAGAGCAGGCACTGAGTAGAAGCCCAGGGAAGCGCTACGGAGCCATTCCTCCACACTGCAAAAAAAAAATAATTGTTTTAAACACGTTCTATATTTTTTTTTGCGGTGTGGGCTGTCTCTTGCCGATCGTAGACCCATTCAAGTCTATGGTGCCACAAACGGTGTGCACACGGACGGTGCCCATGCATTGCGGACCTCATAGGGCACACATGCTCGTGTACGTGAGCCCTTAGGCCTCGTTCAGGCAGCTGTATTGTGAAACATTTTATTGTCTGTATTACAGCCACAAATTCCATGCCCGTGCCAGGTTTGCCACTTGGGAGTGACCCGGGCCCCTGGGACAGACGCATTTACTGGGGATCATTTATCAACTCAAAAAGTCACAGGTTTCTTTTTTGACAGTTCATGAGACAATATTTAGTTGGACAGACGGTTTTATATCACGTGTGGCTGGACGGGGGCTTCTCAGGGGCAGGCAAATTTACCAATATTTATGGCAGTCTTAGTAAATGACCCCCATTATCTTTTACACCTGGAAACAGGTGTAAAAGTGGAGTGAAAACCACTGCAGTCAGGGGTCATGCCCAGGTATCTCAGTGTAGAGGGGCTACCACAGGAATAATTGGACTCGCATGTTTTCTGCGACCACAACACGCGAATCACCAAAAAATTTTTTGTAATTTTTGTAACTCGCATCAAACATTGTGCAATGACCCCATTTTCTCCTTTGACAGCCCCGCTACGCCGCCATCTCAGGTTTGTGACCCTTGTCGAAGCCAAAATCACTGTGTAGACGTCCCCTCATATCGCTAATTTCTTTATGGATTTCCCCCTTTCCAGCACAGAGAAGGAGATCTGCTTTTAATCTAAAGCATTTCACAAAAAATCTGTGAGAAAAACATTTTTTTTCTGACGCAGATTACAAGCTGAAAATAAGTCACCTGTGACCCTACCCTAAAAACGCATGGGACCACATGTCCACGTCTCAACCACGATGCACTGGTGGAGTTCTGAGCTTATTGTAAGGCTACATTCACACGAATGTATTTTGTTTCCATGTCCGGTCCGTTTTAGTTTTTTTTACGGATTGGATGAGGACCCATTAATTTTAATGGGTCCGCAAAAAATGCGGACAGCACACCGTGTGCTGTCCGCATCCATATGTCCATTCCGTAGCCCCACAAATAATATAGAGCATGTCCTATTCTTGTCCCTTTTGCGGACACAATGGACCCTTAAATAAAGGATGCAATGCGGATGCCAAAAGGACGTCATCCGTATTTTTTGCGGATCAGTGCTTTCTGGACCACAGAACACATACGGTCATGTGACTGTAGCCTAAGGCTAGGTCTACACGACGACAATAAGTCGCGCGACAGATAGGGCGCAACATTTCTCGCGCAACATTTTGTTGCACCAATGTCGCGCGACAATTTTTATAATGATAGTCTATGGTGTCGCACTGCAACATGCTGCGACTGCGACGCGACAGTCGCAGAAAAATCCATCTCAAATGGATTTTCTGCGACTGTTGCGTCGCAGTCGCAGCATGTTGCATGTCGCAGTGCGACACCATAGACTGCCATTATAAAAATTGTCGCGCGACATTAGTGCAACATATGTCGCGCAACAATTTTTATAATGGTAGCCTATGGTGTCGCACTGCGGCGTGACAGTCGCAGAAAAATCTCTTTTTTGCAACTGTCGTGTCGCAGTCACAGCTTGTCACAGTGCGACACCATAGACTACCATGCGACAAATGTCGTCATGTAGACCTAGCCTAAACCTAAGATGTTAGCACAAGGCATACGGTTTCAGCTCTGCTACACCCACAGGAGGCAGTGGTTGGTTCATTGATTATGACTGGCTTGTTAATATCTGAGCTCCAGCTGTGACTAATAGGACCCTCAGATGAGCGCAGGGGGATGTAGTGATTGGCTGCATTGTGTGTAGTAGGTGGTGGTGGTGTGCGGCAGTATGGCTGCTGCAGGCAAGGTAGAGTCCTATGTACAGGTGCGGGGGCACCAATGTATGTCTATGTGTCTGTGTGTTGGGATCACTTTATGCTTTCTCTTCTCCTTTACTATGTTGAAGTTATATTTATGTGGAGGTTTCTATAACTGATTTTGATGGGGGTTTTCTCCCTAAAATTTGCCTTAAAAACTGATTCAAACTTTCTCCCTGATTTCAATTGTTGCATCGTGATGACTAGATTTTCCTTGCCCTTTATTTTAAACAGTGTGAGTGCACCCTATAGGAAAGGCCACACGAGGTAGGTCTGATGTGGACAGAAAACCGCTGGCTCACGTTTACTAGAACCAGCTTTTTATGCCAGTCTTGGTTTTCCCCCTTTTTGTGCGGCCGCTAGATATGTTTAACTTCTGATGAGGCATGTGCAGCGTATTACAGGGCCAGCAAAGTGTATGACATTACATGGGTCTCACGTACACTGCAGACTTTTCCTGCACGGAAATTCACCTGCTGTGTGGATTTCCACAAACCCACAGCATGTCAATTATGTTTCTAGTTTAGCTGCGAATTTCACCCTTTTTTCAATGGAAAGGCGAGATCTGCACCAAAAACCGCTGTTCGAAATTTGTGGATTTTGGTGCAGAAATGCAGGGATATTTGCGCGGATCTTATCATGCGCATTGACCCGCAGTCATGTGCAGGTGGACTAAGGGAGCCTTCACATGCGGCAGGTCAAACTTCTGCAACTGAAAATCGGTGTCGTTCTTGTGAATGGGGCTTTGGTGACAAGCGTGTGGATTTCTGCAAGCCCCATCCAGGTGAATAAAAATGATTGTTGCTCTTCAGTTCTTTATAAGACATGAAAAAGCAAACACACTGAACACAGTCACAGACAAACCTGACTGAACTTGGGTGCAAAATATATATTAACAGAATAGATCTTGACACAATCTGTATCGTTCGTGTGAAAGAGGCCTAAGGCTACATACACATCTGCACTTTCCCCTTTCCGCTATTGAGATCCGTCATACAGTAGGATCTCAATACCGGAGGAAAAGGCTTCTATTTAGTCCCCATTCATTGTCAATGGGGACAAAACTGAACGGAATGGAGTGCACCGGAATGTGTTCCGTTTGGTTGCATCCTCTTCGCGGACAGAATAACGCCGCAAGCAGCATTTCTCTGTCTGCGATGTGGTTCGGAGCAAGATGGATCCGTCATGACCCGCAATGTAAGTCAATGGGGATGGATCCGTTTTCTCAAACACAATAGAAAACTGATTCGTCCCCAATTGACTTTCAATGGTGGTCATGACTGATCAGTCTTGGCTATTTTAGAGATAATACAACCAGATCCGTTCCGTACAGATGCAGACGGTTGTCTTATCAGTAACGGAATCGTTTTTTAACTGATCCAGCAAAAACGCAGATGTAACTGTAGCCTTAGACTACCTGTACACCGGTGATTTTCATGCTGATTTGTGCATTTCTGCCCCATATCCACACCAAAATCTGCAATTTCTAATATCTGTTTTTGGTGCGGATTAGATGCGGTCCTGCCGCAGATCACACAGTTCACTCGAAAAGGGTGAAATCGGCAGCTAAATCCGCAAACATAATTGATATGTAGTGGTGAATTTTGAAATCCGCAAATCTGCGGAGCGTCCATGAGATTTGTTATCTCGTACACTTTCCTGGTTCTGTACTATGCTGTGGTTTTTCTGCACGGGAATCTGCGCAGAAAAAAAAACACCTTCCACAATGTGTGCAGGCGGAATAAGGGTGCGGCCACATGTTCAGTGTTTATTTTAAAGAAAAAAATCATGTGGGGGTCATGAAAGTATTATGGGCAGGTGTTTTTTTATTTTTTATTATTATTTTAAAAATCCACTCCTGGTTTTGATGATTATATCCAAAGCTTGCAGGGAACAAGGCAACACCTGCAAACCGCACAGTCAGTAACAATGGATGCGGAAAAAGAATCAGCTCCTTTGGACTAGGACTTGCGTGGCTGTGTGGCGGCTGCTTTGTGTGGCCTTACCTTTTGGCTGGGATTCAAGCTGCACCTCTAGGACATTATAGCCGTGACTCTTGAGGAATGTTCTTATGATGTATTTTGATCATGTCAGAACCTGTTACGTGTCCTATGACAGAAATCGCTGTGGGTTTTCATCTTGAATGGTGTGGACCCGTCCTACTCTAGGTCCACTGAATGGAGCTAAATCACCAGCAGATGATGCCACAGCTTCCCGATGTCTGTGCTGAGACTGGGCCTTCACATTCTTAGTGCAAAACCATGGAACAAAAAAGAATTCCTTAGGGCTGTTTCACACGAGCGGATGCCATGCGTGGCATCCGCTCCGTGAAAGAGTGCCAAGACCTGAGGCAGACTGCAGAGGCACGGAGCATTAACATGACTGATAATGCTCCGTGCCTCTCTGTGATCTCTTTACTATGAAATCACAGTGACAACTGTGATTTCGTAGTAAAGAGGTCACAGAGAGGCACGGAGCATTATCAGTCATGTTAGTGCTCTGTGCTTCTGCTGTCCGGAGCGGGGTTTGGCTCTCTTTTATGCAGCGGATTACCCACACAACATCTGCTTGTTTGAAAGGCCCCTTACACAGCTTGGGGGTCAGAATGTGGCGATTGTAAGTAATTTAAATTTTTTATTTTGTTTTTCTTAAAGGGTTTCTACCACCACATTTTCACCTATTTAGCTGTCAGACACTAGTGATCTGCTAGTGTCTGCTCTACCTAACCATGCTATTGTAATCCCTTTCTCTGCAGCGGTTACCCTAAAAAACGTAGTTTTATTGGTATGCAAATGAGCCTCTAGGTGCTATGGGGGCGTCTTTTCAGCACCTAGAGGCTCCGTCCACTCACCACTTCTGCCGCCCAGCGCGCTCCAGCCCGCCCCTCTACTCTAGATTGACAGCCTACTCGCGCACCTGCGCTGTGTGCTTCTGTTGGGAGAAGTCCAACAGTCACTGCGCCAAATACAGAAGCACACAGCGCAGGAGCGAGTAGGCTGTCAATCTAGAGTAGAGGGGCGGGCTGGAGCGCGCTGGACGGAGCCTCTAGGTGCTGAAAAGACGCCCCCACAGCACCTAGAGGCTCATTAGCATACCAATAAAACTATGTTTTTTAGGGTAACCGCTGCACAGAAAGGGATTACAATAGCATGGTTAGGTAGAGCAGACACTAGCAGATCACTAGTGTCTGACAGCTAAATAGGTCAAAATGTGGTGGTAGAAACCCTTTAAGTATTTGGCTGTTCTATTACTGGGAACTGTATTATGTATATGCAAATGACCTAACTGGAGCACCAAGGGGCTGTCCAAAGCCTATGGAGCACCAGTTTTACACCCCCTTTCCCCTTCAGCTTCCGTCCCTTTCCCCTGGATTTACAGGGCTAGTCTGCTAGTGCCTGCTGCAGCCTGGCAATTGGCAGTAATCCGTGTGCATGTCCGGCAGCCGGACCACGGCGAGTACAGGCGTTGTTGGACGTGGGCTCCTGTCTGTACGGATCCCTCACATGTCACTTAGTTGTGTTAGCAGAACTAAGCCCTTCATGAGGCCTCATGCACAGCACCTGCACGGTACAGTTTCCATCATGTATGGTTATAATTATTTTTTTATTTTTTTGTACCTCTAGGGCTCATGCACATAAAGTTGTCTCCCCCCTCCCGACAGTTCTGTTTATTTTGCAGGCTGTATGCGGAACCATTCACTTCTATGGGGCGACAAAAATGCAGAAATGACTTAATGTGCATTCGTTGTCTGTATGTCCGCAGTTCTGTTTTGCAAAAAACACACATGTGCTGTTGTCTGCATTACAGACAAGGATAGGACTCCGTTTATGGGCCTTCTGTTTCGCAAAATGCGCAACGCACACGGCCGTTATCTGTGTTTTTGTGGCTCCGCAGTTTGCATACTGCATAACATGGGTTGTGTGCATGAGCCCTTCTCTGTGTAGAACATATTTGCACCTTTCTTAGGCCTCATTCACACAACAGTGAAAAATCGCCATCACACAACCATTTTCCAAACCATTGCAGTCTACTAGTCACATGACTCGATTAATTTTTTTTTTTATAAACTGCCGTTGCGTAGCGGCCATCATATTGGATATGCCCTGTTTTCATGGGCAGGTGAACTCAATAATTGCTGTGTAGACAGGAGTGCATCCGTCTAAAGCCTCATTCACACGTCTGTGTTCAATGTACATGTTCTCCACGGACAGCACGCGTCCCCGTTTGTTATAATGCGTGTTTTAACACTGTCTGTGTTATTAGCGCGGCTGCATGCTCTATTTTGTCTGTGTTCACACATCCATCATGCTCATTATAGGCTATGGGTCCGTGAAAAAAACAGACACTGATCCTTTATGGGCATCACTGACCACCTCTTCGTGGATTTGAGCATGGACATGAGAATGAGGCTTAGACTTTTAAAAAGGATGCACTAGGGATAAAAATGAACTGTCGGGGTTTAAAACAAAATAGACTGTATTTTTCCCCAAAAGTAGGGGGGAAATAGTCATGTGTCTTATAAAGCAAATACTAGTGAGCGCATACATTATGGAAGCGCTCACTAGTATGCCTTGGGTGCCGGCAGTGGGGGAAAAAGCGCTGCAAGCTCTTCCGATACTTGCTCTCCCTGCTCTTTTTGCTCGGGCCCGCTCTCCACTGTCCTGACCCCGTACGACCTGATGCTGCATGCGGTCAGGTGACGGTGTACCGTGGGCCGGAGAAGACAGGGGAGCGCAACGCCGTAGCTGCAGTGCAGGAGAGGTATGACGTTTTTTTATTTTGGTCTGATGGGGGTCTGAAGAAAAAAAAAATTCTCTTATTTAAAAGGTATATGGCCTCATGTACACGACCGTTGTGTGTTTTGCGGTCCACAAATTGCGGATCCGCTAAACACTGATGGCGTCTGTGTGCGTTACGCAATTCACAATTAATATAACTGCCTATTCCTGTCTGCAAAACGGACAAGAATAGGACTTTTTTTTTTTTTTTTTTTTTGTGGACCACGGAGCAACGGATGCGGAAAGCACACGGAGTGCTGTCCGCGTCTTTTGTGGCCCCATTCAAGTGAATAGGGTCCACATCCAAGTCGCCGAAACTGCGGCTCGGATGCGGTTCCAAGCAACGGCCGTGTGCATGAGGCCTAACAAAGGAAACCTAATTGGCCAGCTAACTGACACGCCTATATTTCTTCAAAGAATTTTCCTCCATTGTGGTGATACAATCAGCCTGGTTGTTTCATAGTAGACTAAGCAATGTGCGGGTGATTGGACTATGACCCTCATTATGTTATCTGGTGTATCTGATGGGTTTCTGTTTTCAGAATCTGGTCCTTGGAGCGATCCTCTAGGGCAGGGATGGCCAACCTGTGGCTCTCCAGCTGTTGCAAAACTACAACTCTCACCATGCCCTGCTGATGGCTGTAGGCAGTCTGGGCATGCTGGGAGTTGTAGTTTTGCAACAGCTGGAGAACCTCAGATTGGCCATCCCTGCTCTAGAGCTGAGAATCTGGAGACATGACGAATGTGGAGGCTTCTTATCCCTCTGCTGCCACCTACAGGACTGTATCCTGTACTGCATCATAATCGTTAACTATCCTATTTTACAGTATCTGCTACTAATAACTATGGTCCTCTTATTTGTAGGCTTTACACAAGTGGTGACTGGAGATGCCCCTTCACGCTCTGTTCTTTGGATGGCCTCGCTGTGTCAGAATCTGTAATCGCCCGGTTACATTCATGTATAAGTTATGGTGTCTGTGAATATTACTATTTCCTTACCCCTTTCCTGATTGCTCCACGTGAATATACGGTATGTGATGGCTGTATGAGGTATACTCACAAGGTGAGCTCACCCCATAATTAACAGGTGCCAGCTGTGTAATACAATGCCCCAATGCTGCAATCTGAGAATCTGATCCTGGTTGTTTAACCCTTCAGATACTGCATTCAATAGCAACCTGCATCTGAAAGGTTGGAGGTAGTGGAGGCTCCTTCTGGCACCCCTGTGGTGAAATCTGAGTGCTGATTGCTTGGTATGGCAGCCTGGGGCCTTGTGAAGGCTCCCAGACCTGCCACAGTAAACTGCCTATTAAGCTGTACATGCAGCAGGGCTTAATAGGAGGCCTGTAAAAATCCACAACTATTGCAGTCTATGGTGTAAGTGACCATGTTACGTAGCTGCTATCACTTTCTGAAAAAACGACTGATCTATTGGAACATAAAGGTAATAATCCCACATGGGCAATGCTGGAAGCGAGTTGTCTGGGGGTCGGAAGGGGGGGGTGTAGGGAATTCCTGAGATTATAATGTAATTCTGTTGACGGTCAGAATATGGTGACACAAACTTTAGTCTTGTCAAAGGTTTTTATTTTTGTCAAAGTAAAACTATAAAAATTAGCATCGCAAGAAGAGTACTGACCCACAGACTGTTGGCACCATAAGGAATGGGAAGGGGAACACCGAACCTTCCTCTAGCCCCAACATACCAACCCCAACTAACCCCTTTAATAACGACACTTAACCCGTTCCACTTTTAACCTTTTATTTTGTTGGGTGGTAATCGGCCACAGCTTTATTCAAACGGAAAAACCATAACCTAGAACCGTGCTCTCCGCCAGCCGCTGGTCTCCCAGCGGGCGGATACGCCCATTTTACCTCCAACACCTTTACGCTACAATAACTAGCCGCCAGCTGTGACTTTAAACATTCCAAGGAGGCACTTTGCCTATATAACCATTCCCCCGAATCACTTCTGATCACACCATCCGAACGAAACACCACACTATCAACTCACAGGGGAGGGAGGGACAAAGCGCTTCCGCTCAAAGAGGAAGAGGGAAGGCGGGACAGAGGCATATATGCCCTCCTGGCTGACCGCCCACTCTCCTAACCGGATCCCTACATTAACCCCTGCATGCCCCACCGGAACGGGCATCAGAGGAAGTATATATTAAAAGGAGTAGGAAAACAGGGGGGGGGGGGGCAACCAGTCCCTGCTCACCCTCCCTAAGCCGTCGGGTGGCCACCAAAATATTTTTTTTTTTTTTTTTAGGAGCAGTGACTGCTGTAAAGGTCCAGGAAAAAAAGAGACCTGCCATGTGGTTGAACAGAATAATGGCCTGTACCTTGGAGGAGAATGCAGGAGCACATGGAGACTCCTACAGAACCGTATGAGCTCTGCCATCATGTGTACAGACATCTAATAGAATGGAGATTACCAGTTTCCAGAGAACTTCTAGGAACCATTCCTACAAATGCTTCCCATCGGTCTGTGTTAGCGGACCCTAAAGGTGCCTGTTCCTTGGGTTCCTGAGGATATCTGTGGGGGGTTAGAGGAGTTGTTTAAATGTATTCACTGTGTGATTTGTCTCTGATTTCAGGATCCACCGTCTTCTTCTTTGCTACATGCGTCCATCCCTCTGACAAGTGTTGATGCTTCATTACCAAGTGAGATGAATGCCACCTCAAGTATCCGGTGATGTCTTACACACTATTATACAGTACGGTCAATTATCTGTTACACCCTGATTTGGGCAGATTAACCGCCCGTGAAGCTTTTTCAATTTTTCAAAATGGATGAACAATGTGTCTCGGGCCAGAGTCAGTGGTTCAGATGTTGAGTCTTGGGCTGCCGTATAATGGTCCAGTTAGCCTGGGTGATTCTGGTTAACCATTTGGAAATGTACAAGAGAAGTCTTGTGTGTACTGGTCACCAGTCATCCAGAGGTTTCCTCTTCATGAGGTCCACAATATCATGAATTTTCTGATGGCTCCTAGTAGATCAAATTAACTTATAAGTACTTGGTACCTTTTTCAAAAAACTCAGGACATGACCAATCATGGACTACTAGAGTTAAAGGGGTTGTCCTATAACTATGTAAAATGAAGATTCCATGTTACAGTAAATGACAATTTGCCATCTCTGACAGCTGGAACCAGTCCTGTGCCTGACATGACTCCAAAGCCTCCCTACTAGCTTTATCTTAAGCTGGCAGCTCAGTAGGTGTGCCCCCCCCCGTCTGACAGTAGCTAAGACTGGTGGCAGTTGAAAGATGTAACTGAGCACGTGTGACCACCTCAGTGGATGTATTACACTTCTGATTACATTCAATGACAAGTGTGCAGAGTCAGGTTTTGCGACTGTTTGTCGGACAATCCTTTTAAGGATTCCTTCTAACATAGTTGGTCCTGGATTGATCTTTTATTTATTTTAAATTGGTATTTCTGTATGTGCACCTATGTAATGTCACTGGTTCTGTAGAGCCTTATGGGGGGGAAGGCACTGGTTAAAAAAAAAAATAAAAAAAAAAAATGCAAAGAAATTGCCAAAGTAAGACGAGCCTTAATCTGGTTTACCAGTTTTTGCCACCAGATTTAGATTCTTTAAGGGGATTTAATTTTTCTGTTGTCCCGGGTGTCCCTCTATAAGGTATCTTATCTTATGATCTTTTATTGTTCCACAATGACTTTAAGGTTATGTGTAATGAACTCTGTACTTGAAATCAGCAAGTCAATAAGTAGGTTATGTAAATATCAGTGTTGCCTGTATCAGTCACTAGACATTTGCTGCTGACGTCCATCCTGAAGCATTAGGCCTCATGCACAGGACCATATTTTTTTCATCAACTTCTTTTTTTTCTTCTAATGGCACACTGACCGCTTCATTTCAGTTGGGCCATGCACACATCAATTATTTTTGCGGACCTGTGTGGCTGTTGTGCAAATGATAGGACATGTTGTTTTGTCCATAATGTGGAATAGCATAGCCCTTTCTGTGAAAGGAAGTAAGAAAAATACAGAATGTGCACAGAAGGAATCTAGATTTTACTTATCTGGTTGCCGACTATAAAATATTGGCATGTGCATGAAGCCTAAGGCCTCCTTCACACATCGGTGAAGATGTATGTGACTAAATGGTCAGTTGTGTGTTTGTTTTTGTTTCCCCCCCCCCCCCATCTGTGTCATCCATTTGCTCGTGATTTTAATGGATCGTTGCAAGGAAAACACTGACATCATGTTGTATTGTAGTTTTCATATACCAATAGACTTTAATATGTGTGAGGGATCCATAATCTCTTACAAAAATAGGGCGTGCTTCTGTGGTGTCACTACAGACCCGCGGTCCGTTGAAAAGCACGGATGTCTGAATGCACACCTTAGAGACAGTGGGTACGTAGCTGTCCGTGGTACACTGACACACATGAAAAGGTGCTTAAGGGAGGGGGTGTAGGGAAAAACTGTCAGTGTCCTAGCCATAAAGCTTGATAAGGATTACAGCGCCATGATTATTAAGTCTAGTACCATGTTGGCCATTAGCATGATCTTTTATATGGGAGCTAAGTACCTTGTTGTAGTATGGTATACCTTATGTGCATGGTAGGGTTGCTGTGTTGTAGCACCGCCACATTTTGTTTTCTATCCCCTTTCCGCTCTCTCCTTTTTTCTCTTTATATTGAGTCTCACAGGTATGATACTTTTATTAACAAATTTATTGATGAACTTGCTCTATAAGGCCAGAGACACACAAGCGGGTTGAATGTGATAAACTCCCAGCGTGTGTCGGTGAGAAGTCCTGGCCTCCGCTCCTCGGACAGGATCGCACAGCATTATACTGATTTATAATATTGTGTAACCCTTAGTCCTGGAATTGACTATATTACACTGAAGGCATTATGTCTATTTTTAATTCAGCAGATTTCAGGACTCTATGGCCCCCTGCACACCGGTTCGGGTGAGCGCACATAGGCTCTGCACAAATTTATGTGCGTTTCAGCATATCTGCACCAAAATCCACAATGTCTAAGTGGTTTTTAGTGCCGATTTGATGCAGTTTTGCCGCAGATCTCACCCTTCCTTCTCAAGCTTTGCTGGTGCTCTAATACGCTACAGTTTTTACACACTGGAAATGCATGTATTCCACAACATTTTCAGGTGACCTAAGGGTTACACAGCATTATAAATCAGTATAAGGCCTCTTTCACACTACCGTGTTTTTTTTTTTTTCTTTTTTTTCGTTTTGCGGTCCGTTTTTTGCGTTCCGTATACGGAACCATTCATTTCAATGGTTCCGCAAAAAAAACTGAATGTGTTCCGTATGCATTCCGTTGTTCCGTTGAAAGATAGAACATGTCCTATTATTGCCCGCAAATCACGGTGCTTGGCTCCATTCAAGTCAATGGGTCTGCAAAAAAAGGAACACATACGGAAATGCATCCGTATGTCTTCCGTTTCCGTTCCGTTTTTTCTGAGCCATCTATTGAAAATGTTATGCCCAGCCCAATTTTTTTTATGTAATTACTGTATATGCCATACGGAAAAACGGAACGACGAAACGGAAACACAGCGGAATCAAAAAAACTGAACGGATCCGTGAAAAACTAACGCAAAACACTGAAATCGACATACTGTAGTGTGAAAGAGGCCTAACACTGCAATACTGGAGGCCAGAGTGGGACCTCTCGCTCACTACACTACAAGTTTATCGTCTTGAACTCGCTCGTGTATCTGGCCTGAGGTTGGTTTGCGGTTATATTTTTTATATCGCAGTGCTGAATTTCTCTTGCGCTACAAGTTGCCGTAATTGTAAAATCCAAGCTCTGAACAGGCTGATGATGAGCCCAAGCGTCTCTCCTGTAAAGTGTGTATTTGGTTGGCTTCTACCTCAAGATCCAAGCTCTAATTTATCTTCATTAGCCATTGCAATGATCGGACTCGACACTGAGCAGCCCATCATATCCTGTGCACACTGGCCATCTCCTCAACATAAAATGGAGTAGACTGCACACTTGTGATGTAGGTAGAGGTCCCTTACATCTTAATTTAAAATACTGAGCATGAGGCTAATGAGCAATATTATATTTATGTGCCTTGGAGGCATTGCTATAGACAGTAGTGTTTTGATGACCATCTGGGTTAATGGATCAGTGGGACACAACTGAATTTTTTTTCTTGCATGTGGTTATTTCTTGTAATCTGGAATGGGGTGCGGGTTTTACATGGTAAGATTGAAAGGCATTGTGTAACTTTGATCCGGGTAATGTTACCTCATGCTCTAGTAAGACCTCAGACCTGCAGTGATGTCTATAGTGTCACTGCTCTTACAGTAAAGAATCTGAGGAGCGTGAAACCATTCCACTAAATGTAGAAGATGCCCATATTAACACTACAGCGCGGGGTATTGGTATCATTAGAAAGATCTCTGTACTGTTAACTCATGTATTTGTGCTTGTTAATGTAAAAAGTCACTTTTACATTTTTAGACCACTCATCCATATGTGGCTGGAAAGTGTTAATGAGTTTCCCTCGTGATTTATTACTCAAGGTGGGTTTACACGTCCCAATGTAACATCTGATGGTCAGAAAGGAAGCGTTCCTTCCCGACAGTCTCCTGCTCATTCAGTGAAGGAGACCTCACAGTAGGAGGACGAGGGATCAATGTTGTGATCGCTCGTCCCTGTACAGAATCATTGTTTCTGGACCGCAGATTACTGTTCAGACCGCACAGTCTGACGATGACTGGTGTGCCTGCACAAACTAATGTTTTTCTCGTTCATTTGGGTGATCGGTGGCAGATTGTTGGGAACAATACACTGCCCGACATTTGGGCAGATTAAATCCACCGTTATACTTTTCGAAAAGTCCCAATCTAACTTCAGTAGAGGCGGTGGAGTAGTGTTTCTAGGTAAGCTTTAGGTTTAAAGATGTCCCAAATTTATCAAACCATGTTGCAACATTTGATAAATTTGGCACAAGTACTCCAACGCAGATTACTACAAATATTACCATCATAATAAATTACCCCCCATGTCTAGTTTGCATTCCACAACTTTATTTGACTGTGTGGCAGCTGCCTGACATTGGTTGTTGAAGGTCAGTTTACTGTGTCTGCCAATATTCAAGTGTTTTTCGGGGCTAGTTTTACCTAATATCTTATTTAATGGAGTTATTCAGGGATTTGGTATTGATGGCCTATCCTCAGGAACTGTGCCTAGGCTGTATGACCGATGGACATCACTGCCTTAGGGAGAGACTTAAGGGCTCAGACTTCTGCGGCCTCCTCGAGCATCTGAATCTTGGGGACCCCTGCTGAAGTAGATGATCGACTGGGGTCCCAATGATAAGATACCGATGACCTAGCCAGAGGATAGGTCATCAGTTAGATAGTTTTGGAAAACCCCTTTTTAATTTTTACTGTTAAGGATCCTCCAAGCCACTTACTATTTGACAAGCATCTAAGGCTTGTTTACATGGTGACTTAGTATCTGCTATCGCTACCTACTATAGGGTCGGGCATTCCATAGTCTAACCACTCTTACTGTAAAGAATCCTCTCCTCCACATGTAGTGAATGCCCCCCCTGGTTCTCTGGAATGAGCAAATCATGTGTGGTCAGAAGAACCGAGCCATGGATTTTATACATTGTAATGAGATCACCTGTGGAGCTCAAAACTGAATCTAGTATTCAAGATGTGGCTTCATAACTGGGTAATGTTACTTTGGAATTGCAGGTTTTTAATGTCCTAAACACCCTAAAATTGTATTTCCTTTTGTAGCTGCTGCCTGACATTGAGTACTGTTGCTTAGCATACTTGTAACCAGAATACCCAAGTCCTTCTCTTGTTCGGTTTTCCCCAGTTTTATTATATTTAAAGTGTATGCAGCCATACAATGATTGTGGCCAAGGTGCGTTACTTACCCACGGTAAAGGGTGTATTAGACACCCCGGTCATGCAGATGATTGTTGGGAGGGAATAAGCTGTAACAGTACATGGCGGTACTAAAAAATGTTTTGTTATGCGTCGTACTGTTCAGAGAGGAAACTAGCAAGATGGATGTCGCCAATCTTTCAGACAGGGGTCATCTGCAACCAGTACACGGTCACCAGAATGGAGAAGTATATCCCAACATGAAGGGATGTCTGGGGGGGGATGCTACGCTAGTCCTAAAAGACCCAACCATGGAGCCCCCACCCCGAAAGGTGCAAACCTCACCCTACAAATAACTTGCCCTGCTGTACCCTAGCTATCATCTTTACATGCAGGTTTCAAATAAAACTCAGGGAAATGAATAGACTGCGTGGGTTAAACAGAAGGGCCAGTGGTGAGTGTAAATCAAATACCCGAAATACGCAGGAGGTCTACAAAGTAAGCACAGAGGCAAGAAAACAATCTGCAGCAGCAAATTCCTGCATGAAATAGGTTGTGCTACTTCACTATTGCATATTTGCGCTCCCAGTGAGATCCGGTGATGTCATTGCACTGGATCTCGCAATATTTTCACTAGAAGGAAAGCGTTTCCCAGCAGTACTGAATGACCAATCTAAAAAACGCTGGTTGAAGACTTGCAGCATTACTGAGCCGTGATACAAATACCTTCTGACTAGAGGTAACAGACAGTACTAAATATTTAATGGATACTGGAAGTGTGCTTCTAGCTACAGCAGATGAAGACCTGGGTAGAGGTGGTGTCTGATTTAAGGGGTGGGGGGGAGATGATGCATGGGGGGGGGGGGTGTAAATTTTTGCCATTTATACTTGTTACCTAAAGGGATACATTTTTGCGTGCAATTACTCAATGTGGATTTAAAGCTCTCCAATGTATCCTCAGTATTATGTGACAGTAGCTGCTCCCAGCCCTCCACCCAGGGAAATTAGCCTTTTTGATATTTTGTGTCTCTGCTCTGCCTGACAGTCTGCTTGTAAACCCTCATGCAGACGTCCGTGAGATACCGGACTGGCATTGCAGGAGCAGGACGTCTGCATGAGGCTTTTTAGATTAGGGGAATATAATTATATTGTGGTCACTATTACCTAGTGTTTCTCGAACAGTAACATTTCCAACAAGCTCTGCATTGTTAGAAATGACCAGATCCAACAAAGCGTTGTGGTCCTGCACTAAGTAGAGGAATCTTCTCCCATTTGCAGTTGAGGCAGAACAATGACCCCAGTCAATGTCTGGGAAGTTGAGATCTCCCATTATGACCACTGTACCAGCCTGTGCCGCCCGCTCTATTTGGTTATACAGTTGTGTTTCTATCTCCTCTGTGATGTTAGGGGGTCTATAGATTTCACCAAGTTTTTTATTTATTTTCAGTGTTTATATCCCTTTGAACTTCCATCCATGAGGTTTCCACATCCTCACCCACAATTGCCTCTTTCACTCTTGTCTTCAGATCTCTCCTCACATACAGGCACACGCCACCTCCTTTTCTTTTTACCTGGTCTTTCCTAAATGGTATAAACCCCTCAATATTTACAGCCCAGTTATGTGAAGAGTCCGACCATGTCTCAGCCATACAAACTACATCTATGTGTTCTTCTAGTACCATAGCCTCCAGCTCCCCCATTTTGCTTGCTAGACTTCTGACATTTGTGAAAATACATTTTAAATGACTATTACCTGTAAAGTGAATAGCTGGGATTTTTGGTTACCTTGGTTGGTTTGTAACAGGTTCTTGTTACCAGCAGTTCTATTTTTCATCGGTGTACAGTTCTGTCCAGTCTTCTCCCTACTTTCCTCACTAACCCCGGCCCCCACTAAATCCTCACTGTCCCCTCCTATATCTCACTCTATCTCCCCCCTTATTAGTACGACACCTCCCCCCCCCCCCCCAGATCCTAGTTTAAAAGCTCCTCCAGCCGTCTAACAATTTTTTTTTTTTCCCCAGAGCAGTTGCACCCTCCCCATTAAGGTGCAGCCCGTCCCTACTGTAGAGCCTGTAACCGACAGAAGTCGGCCCAGTTCTCCATGAACACAAACCCTTCCTTCTTGTACCAGCTTCTGAGACACTTATTTAACTCCCTAAGCTCCCATTGTCTCTCTGGTGACGCTCGTGGCACTGGTAGTATTTCTGAAAACACTACCTAGGAGGTCCTGGACTTGAGCTTCTCTCCTAGTTCCCTAAAATCATTTTTAAGGACCTTCCCTCTCCCCTGTTATCCTCCTACCAGCCCAGGAAGAGATTGGCATATAGAGGGGCTCCATGAGCTGGTGGTAGAACAGTCTAAGGGTGTATTCCAGAAGCGTGATAACTAGTTGTGCATATTACAGTATGTCCCTCTTGTGCGTATATACTCAGCCACCGCTAGAAGGCCCTTATGTGGAATACTGCTGTACAGTGACTCCACATCTCTACTTGCCAGGAGACACGAGGGATCAAAGTTTAGGGTTTCGATCTAATTCAAAAAATCCATAGTGTCTCTGGTATATGATGGAAGAGACAAAACAAACTGCCGTAATACCTGATCACGATGCCACAATTTTGTGTGATAGAGTTCACCCCTGACACAATTGGGCGACCCTTTAATGGGTTTGTCCCTTTATGGACCTTAGGTAGGCCATAAAATTTAGCAGTTTGTGGTGTCGCAGGTAACAAGGTCTTACTCCGTTTGATTACCCTTAACCCAAGCTCTTAGTCCAGAATGGTTTTAAGTTTCAACAAAAAGGTAGCAGTGGGGTCCAGTGACAACCCTATATCCGTCCGGTTCTTTTAGAAGATCCAGACACCTATCCCGGTACTAGTCATAATCCATGACGACCAGATTACCGCCCTTGTCAGAGGATTTCATAATTATGGACTTATCCCTCCCCAGTGATTTAAGTGCCTCATGTTGTTCAATAGACAGGTTCCTATGACGTGTGGATTTGTTGTTCGGTGGTCACTAATTGTTGAAATATCTCTATGTTCATAATTGGATGGTGGAGGTGTCTTAGTGCTCTTTAGATGTAATTTAGTAAATGGGCTATGCCCAGGATTCCCTCCTCAAACAATTCCATGAACACATTAAGGTCAGGTACATCATTTTCTTGTATCCCTAACTTGGCATATGATTGTATATTGGCATTATCGAAAAACTTCCCCCACTTTAGCTTCCTACAGAATAAATTAAGGTCCTTGACCCACATAAAAGATTTAAATACCGTGGTAGGGACAAATAACCCCTTTTTTCAATACTAATAACTCGGTCATTAAGCTGTCGTGAAGAAAGATTCAGTACCTGCAATTCATCACCTAATATGTGTCTTGGATTTTATTTGTTTGTCGCGTAACTGGTATGTAGTTTGTCCTGACGCCAGAGGTGGCTCTAGACTTTGTGAGGCCTTAGGCGAAACTCAAACATGAGGCCCCCACGAAGATCGTTGGGATGCCCGTTATCTCCCGTACGGCACCCCGGCTCAGTCCTCAAGAAATAAGCTGTGTAAACCACCACACGGAGCAGTGGTGTGGTCAGCACTCCCCCTCCATGTATCTCTATGGAAGACTCGGAGATACACAAGTGCTGAATCTGCGGCTCTCCCATAGATACATGGAGGGGGAGTGTTGACCACTGCTCCGGGCACAAGGAGATCCGGAGTACCATACAGGGGATCGTGGGGGATCCCAACTGCCAGACCCCCCCCGATCAGACACTTATCTCCTATCCTTTAGATAGGGGATTTATTTTCCTATCCCGGAGTACCCCTTTAATATGCAGTGACATCACAGTAAAGGGTTAATATGCACAGTGACAACACAGTACAGGGCTTATATTCACAGTGCATATTAACACTTTGCATTAACCCTGGCCCAGTTCTCTAAATTGACCCTCCCCCCACACCGCATTTTGTTGTACTCGCTATACAGCAGCACATACCTGTCACATCCAGGGCCTCCAGGTGACGTCTCCTCGGATGTAGATCTTCTCTGTCATCGTCTTCTGCATTCAGTTCGGACACTTCTTTCAGCCGCACCTCGTCTCTGCAGAATGTGACACAGACATCTTAGCTTCCTCACATTTCTATAATCGTGCCCCAACCTGGAGTCCCTACAGTGTTATCTTGCTGCTTGATGTGCCCCCCAATACCCCCAAATACTATACAGAAGAAATGGTGCTCCTCATAGTCCCACCAATAGTAATCCCCTTCTAGAATGCACTCATTAGTAACACTGCCCCCATTAAGTAATTTGCCCCATCATGTAATTTACCCCCCACACTGTCCCATTAAGCAATTTGTCTGCCACACTGCCCCCATCATGTAATTTGCCTCCAACACTGCCCCATTAAGTAATTTACCCCCCACACTGCCACCATTAAGAAATTTATCCGCCACACTGCCCTCATCATGTAATTTGCCCCCCACACTGCCCTCATGTAATTTGCCAATTTTTTGGAACAGGGCTTTTTCCTCGTCTAACAGAATTCTCATAAAGCTCAGGGAGCTACGAGCAAGTTCTTCCTCCCACTTTTTAGTCTGGTTGGGAGATGAGATCCTTGGTGCTGGAGTAATAGACATCCGAAGACCTTTTAGGAACTATATTATGCTCCAGATAACTCAAGTGATCTGATCTTCCACCAGGATTTAATATTATCCTTAAAGCCCACATACAATTCCTGGAAGGCCAATTTACAAGAGACAGTAGAAGTCAATCCTGGTACCTCCTTCTCTGAAGAGATGTCCTGTGCCTCCTTAATTCCTCTGTAAAAATAGTGCCGCTTAAAAAAACTTGCCGTACTCTTATTTATTAAACAAAACATGTTCAAACTCAAATATTTGCTTAGTGATAATGGTGTCCAAACAACTTATTACTCAGGATTATTACTATTATTATTATTTGGGGGGAAACTCATCAGGGAATTTGTTTGTAAGTCCGATATCACAGGGACACCGAGGGTCATCTAGGTATAGGTACGGGGACGGAGCAATCCCACCATCAGGGGTTGTCTCCGGGCAGAGGTTACAATAGGGCTGGGTCAGGGAAAGAGCAAGGATCATCCGTTGTATGTTTGGACTGATTCGGCCCTCACTGTCTCTTTTTTTTTTTTTTTTTTTTTTTTCTTCACCTCTGCTATTTTTTTCACCTCCTGGGTATTGTCCCTTGCTTTATGACTCGTATGTATGGTATCAATTTGGCAGCAATATTATAATATACCCTGTCTGATTTAAGTCTGTTTATATGTGGCTTTAGAGGTAACCCATAATCTTTAGGGTTCTCTTTCTAACTATTGATGTATTAAAGTAACTGTTTTTAGGCGTCCTTTTGTTTTGAGTAATAAGGTTACTAATGTAACGCTCAAAAGAATTGGTTAATGACCTACATACAAAAATAAATTTTTTACTCTATCTATGCTTAATTACAAAAGGATCAAAAGGAGGCAGCCAAGTAACAAAATTGACAAGTTGTAGGTGGAATAATGTAAAAACAGGAGAGACAGTGTGTGTGTCCTACATACTGTAGTCTGCAAGGACAGAACCGGATAGATCACAACTGGATTTGCAATTAAAAAAATTTAATCTGATGGATTATGTTCAGTTATTTCTGCAGATGAGGTTCTGGCTTAACTATCCGAGTCATGTTTAAAGGGTGGAACATTGACTTATAGGATAGCTGCCTCACATCTGGTGGTATCAGAGGTGGAGCTTGTTAAGAGCTCATTTGCATCCCTTTCTTCCCAGAACTCCAGAGGAGCATGTAAGGCCTAGAAGTTTCCTCACACTGATTAAGCTGCTCTCTCCCTAAGGAGAGGGAGAACCCCCACTCCCCAATCACTACATTGGCATCTACGGTTTCCACACCGGTAGCTACCTGCCACAGCTTGTTGGCATGGCTAAGTGGTAGCAGGTTTTCTGCGTTAACTAATTGTTGGACTTCTTCTTTTTTTTTATTTATTTTTTTAGGAAGGGTTTGTTTTTTCAGATAAGGGTCAGTTAGGAGGGCCAATGATTGGTTGGTATGTTTTAACCTGCTTATGTGATATAGAGAATGTGGTAATATACCATAATTTTCTTGTTTACTAGATTTCTTGTACATATCCCTTGGGTGAAGGCATTGAGTGGCTGAGTTTTTATTTTTATTTTTGTCTTTTTAAGGCATTCCAAATTAGGTAGGGGGTATCCCTTCTCTTGGAAACTTTTCTACAAAATATTAGCTTCCTTGTGAAAAGTTGTATCCTCCTCTGTAATGTTTAGATTCCTTGAGATTGGCTAAATGGAGTTCAGTAACCATATGCAGAGGTTGTTTTTTGCCCCTCTCCCTAGAATCCGTGTTGCTTCTCATACCAAGGGGGGGGGGGGGGGGGGGGGGCGCAGCAGCCCGTAGCAGGCTGCAGCGGAAAGAGGCTGATGCTACGGAGGCTCATTTCCTTCGCAGCCTGCTATTGGCTGACCCCCTCTACCACCACCCGATGGATGTTTTCATTCACGTGAGTGTGAGATGCAACAGTGTCTGTACCAGAAGCGACACGGGTGCCAGGGAGTGTGGCAATCAATATTACACTGGTGTATACCCAGCACACGTAGAGGCACTTTTTATTGTGTTTTACATTTAGTCGTGAGACTACTGATTGCCTACTCTTGACGTGCGCTTTTTTTGGATTGGTGATTTTTATTTGATAAAAATTTACTTTTATTGGGTTTTAATTAAATAAACAGTGATAACTTATACCTAACCTACCTAAATAATTAAAACTCTCAACAGTGGACTTTGACAGTGCTATACTGTATAAATTCGTCTGCTGACAATCTTTTTTGCATTAGCAGTTTAGCTTTGTGTAGCTGGCTATTTGTTTGTCTGCTGAGAGATACTTTGTATCTGCTAAATTGTAGCGATGACTTGCTACCTTGTCAGCAGGCTGTTTGGTAATTGTGTCGGTCGGCTCCATATAGTGACGTTTTGTGGTAATGGGTTTGCTGCCTACTGCCTGTCTAAATGCTTCGGTTCATTCCGTTTATATTCTGATACCAGCACAGTCTTTACTATGCTGCCTTCAGATGACGGCGCAGTGACTTGCTAGATTGCCGACTCGTTACTCAGTAGCTAGCACTATCTAATTCTGTCCACTGTGGCCTAAAAACTTAGCGCTGCCCCCCGACATGTTTCGCCATAGATATGGCGTCCTCAGGGGATCAGGCAGTCTGTGGAGAGTGGCGTTGCCGGATGTATTTGATACCTCCTACTGGTGTGACGCGGTGCTTTGCCAACCAATGACTATGCTCCTTATTGAGCTTATCCCTACTGTTTCTTTGATCTTTAATAGGCTGTTCGTATCGCCCTGCTCTGACGTCAGTAGTAGCGCGATCTTTACTCAGATCTCGCGCATGTCTTCATACTTAGAGCTTTGGAGTGTGGCAAGTACAACCTCTGTGAGGGACCCGGACATATGTGGGGGGGTCCTTATAGAACTTGGATAACCCCTTTTTTAAAATGAGTAGATGTAATGAACTGGTTGTTTTTATGAAAGATCATGATATCGGGAACTTTCTGTACGGCTAGATAGTTTAAACAATAAATGGGGCATTTTTTATTTTTATTTGGTTTAGTAGAGCTAGGGTTACCTAGCTAAATCAAATTATCTATCTTTTTTTTTTATTTTTTATTCTAGTGTTCTTGCTGAAAACAGCAAAAATTCAAGGGTTTCAATTTTAAGAAAGACCTCTGCTTCATGGGCATGTTGAGGTCTGTGCCAAAGAAGTTGGAGGCCTAAACTATAGGAGATATGGAATATAATGTAGAATCCATTGTAACCAGAGAGACTGTCATTCCAGGTTATGTTATGAATTAGCTGGGTGGAAACGTGTAGATAACTTGGCAAGTTGATGGCGAATTAGATCCTAATGACTAGTGGCAGAACTGTTAGAGGGATATATATTAAACGGATTAGCTCCCATAAAACTAAAAGTAGGACACTCGCAGCAGAACTGCTGGATAGAGTTCAGACTACAGAAGCTAATTAAGTCTTTAACCCTTCTTTAGAAAATACTTTGCATTGGACGGAAGCGCAGGATCTACTAAAGGGACATTTGATTAGTAGAGCTGGGGACAAACAGTTTTTTAAAACCCAACATTATTTTATGAAAGGGGAAAGTACAGGTCGCTTACTAGCTACTATTAAGACCCAATCAGGCCCATCTTGTGTGTCGGTAATCACTAATACGCTGGGTGTTCAGGTACCTGGAGATCATAACACAATAAACATATTCCATGACCATTATGAAGATGTCTATAGGTCCAGGTTAAGGATTGACTGCAGAGAAAGGGAGCAATACCTGCACAATATCCAGATGCCCAGCCTGTCCAATGAAGAGATGTTATTACTAGATGGGGACATTCAACTAGAAGAGATGGTATCGGCGGTACAATCGCTTCCTAATGGGAAAGCACCTGGGTCAGACTGTTTACCTGGGGAATTCTATAAAAAACATCAAGAAGTTTTGCTCTCGCATCTCCTACAGGTGTTTAATGAATCTTATAGGACAGGTATTTTACTGAGCTCTGAGAGAAACATTGGTGGCGGTGATCTTTAAACTGGATAAGGATCCCAATATGGTAGATTCATATAGACGTATCTCTCTTTTAACGGTAGATATAAAAGTGTTGGCCAAGGTACTAGCTAATAGGCTCCAGATGTTATATCCCACATTATTCATGATTTGGGAAGGGGGGCAGTGGAGGAACGATTCAAGGTTTGGGAAGGGGGGCAGTGGAGGAACGAGTCTCGCTATACGCGGATGATATGTTATTGTACGTGGGTGATCTGGCATCAATAGATCCCATTATATCATTAATTTCAGACTTTGGAAAACAGCCTGGTTTACTAATTAATTGGAACAAGTCAGTTATTCTTCCACTGTCCCCTCTTCCGGAGTCTGTTTAAATCACATTAACTTGAAAGTGGTCTCCTCTTTTAAGTATCTTACAGTCAATATTTCAGTAAAGCCCTGATCATATGTAGTGGATAACCTGGTACCACTAATGGCTAGATTTAAACAGAAAGCGGTCACCTGGCATAAGCTTCCATTATCGGTGATAGGTAGAGGTAATCTTAAAATGATCTGGATGCCGCAGTTGCTCTACATATTGCATAAATCACCAGTATGGATTCCCATGCATTATTATAAGCTACAGCAAATATTGGTGAAGTGGGCGTCTGGTTTTTGTTCTCCTATATCGATCTTGGAGAAAGATTTACCCGATTTCTTTTAAACCCCTCCCAGTTGTGGGATTAATGAGGAAAAGCCAGGGAAATTTTGGGTGTTCTGGAATTATTAGACTTGGGTCTGGAATAACTGTCCAAGCTGCAGGGATTCTCTGATTGGGAGCGTAAGGGGTTATGGAGTATAGGTCTATACTCCACACGTGAATTTTCAGCAACACTTTGCTTCGCTTTGCATATACAAAGGCAGCTGTCACACGTCTATGTTCCACAAGCGATGAACCTGTTATCCGCTTCCAACATGTAGTCAGATCTTGCCTTGAGCCACCGACCGCCCACTCCAAACCGGTCAGGATTACCTTTACAAAAGGACAAAGATGGTGCAATACCCTCAACACTTAGAGGTAAGAGTTTTATTCTACTCACAGATTTCACAGTTTTCACATGCGTATAAAATTGCCCGACCCGGGTTTCGCACTTAGCTTCGTCAGGGGCTGCGGTGCAAATGCCGCTGAAAGTCAACAGGTATATAACAACCCTTAACCCCGGAACAAGTACGTTAAACATTTATATATTGTAATTATATTGCCATAAATACAAATACTAAAAAGGTAGCTCTAATAACTTACATACAAAACATCCTATCAATATTAGTTTCATAAAAAAAATGCATTAGATATAAAAATTTAAATTATAATATATGTATATAAAAATATTCACAAAATTTGCTTATAGATGGAAGCAAAATATATTCTAGAGGATCAGACCATGCAGACCGATTTGATGTCCCATTCAATGTTATTGGAGTAGGTAGTACAAAATAAAGAAAAATATAAATTTGCATTTTCTATTATGATCTTCAGACGCCTTCTCTTTTATACTTGGATTTTCTAGCTTGATTTCCTCCTTTTGATTTTGTAAAACTTCCTTTTTTAGATCCTTTTTCTACAAATCTATTCACTATAATATCACTTTGTTTCTCATAGTCCTCAATATTAGTACAGTTTCTTTTTTATACGTTTCAACTGTCCCTTCGGTACATTGCAGATCCATGGTTCATGATAACTACTTCTTTCAATATATCCGTTACGGTCAGTTGGTTTGAAATGGGTGACCGTTTTAATCTTTCCTTCATCTACCCTGATCTCAAGATCTAAAAAATGTATGATATTTTTACTCACATCCTGAGTGAAATGGATGTTCCACATATTTGAATTAATTCGGGATATAAATCCCGTTAATCCTATCTCTGTCCCATACCAGATACCAATGCAGTCATCTATGTACATTCTCCAAAGTTGGAGAATGCCACCCTCCATCTCTATGATGGGATCAATATGCAAATGTTTCCAATAAGACATGAATAAATTGGCGAAGCTGGGTGCGAATTTCGCACCCATCGCCACACCAGACACTTGTCGAAAATAGCTCTCATCATACCAAAAATAATTATGTCCCAGACAGTACTGTGTACAGTCCAGGAGAAAGATTTTTTTGTTCTCACATTTGATCATCTCTGTCCAAATAAAATTTTATCGCCTCCATACCTATATTATTTGGTATGATAGTGTATAATGAGGTAACATCTAGAGTCATCAGAAAGGCATTTTCAGGAATATTGACTTTTTTCAAAACCTCCAAAATGTGCCCTGTATCCCGTAAATAAGAGGGTGTGGTGATCACATATTTTTGTAGGAAAATATTGATGTACTCTGATACACGGCTGGTGATCGAGTCAATCCCTGAGACTATAGGCCTCCCAGGGGGGCGTTCCGCATTCTTGTGTATCTTAGGTAAGTAATAGATGGTGGGAGTCTTCGGAGATATATTGTTTAAGTATTGATACTCTTTATCGTTCAACACTTTTTGCATCAGTCCCCTATCCAAAAGTGTTTTAAGTACTTTTTTATATTCAATAATAGGATCCTATTTTTAATTTTTTATATGTAGTCGTATCACTAAGGATTCTCTGCATTTCCATGTTATAGTCAACTTGATTCAGAACTACCCCTCCCCCCTTATCTGCCGGTTTAATAATTATTTTTTCATTTTTTTTCAAGGGTTTTCAAGGCTTCTTTCTCTTTTTTTTTTTTTTAGTTAAATTATTCTTTTTTGAACCCCCTATATCCAAATGGTCTAGTCCTTTTTAATACCCCACGTTTAAAAGCTTCTATACACTCATTCTCCTTATTGTCTTGGAAAAAAGTAGATTTATTTCTCAGATTCGTGTATATTCTAGTATCTTGCGCATTAGGGATTTTTATTTATTTTTTTTGTCAGATATTTGCAAATATATTTAATTTCCTTATAAATCTATGAACATCTAGGTAGGTTTCGAATTTATTCCCTCTATACATGGGTGCGAATTTAAGACCCTTATTGATCACTGATAGTTCATCAGTAGTTAAGACATGTGTGCTTAAATTGTATATACCTATGGAATCCCTCTGCCTTTCTTCGCTTCTGGACTTAATGTGTCTTTTTCCTCCACTTCTTCCCCTACCTCTTATGTTGGAGGCGGATAACAGGTTCATCGCATGTGGAACATAGACGTGTGACAGCTGCCTTTTGTATATGTGAAGCGAAGCAAAGTGTTGCTGAAAATTCACGTTTGGAGGATAAACTTGTGACATCTGTCTCTGTACATGCGTAACACGGACTTGTGACAGCCACCTTTGTAGCAGAATATGAACTCTGCTTTCTACTTTCATGGTTCTAAGTAACAAGCACTTTCATACACTGCTTTAGATATAGCGCGGTACCCGTATCTTGTTTTATTTTGTATTAAGGAGTTTTGAACCTACCCCAATAAGGGCACCGCTGCTCTAGTCCATCAACTATTTTCTGTTTTGTCATGGAGTATAGGTCCACTATATTCACAAGGTATCCTGAAACAATTTGCACAACTTTGTACTGAATATGGTTTAGTGTCTACCCATTTCTATAAATACCTTCAGTTAAGGCACGCTATATGCAATTTGTATCTCCACATATAATTAAAAAATTTATAGAACCAGGTCCTGTAAAAGGAGCTTTTTCGGGCACTTATAATGCTTTGCAATATGAACAGCTGAAAAAATGTCTGCTCAAGGTTTAAGTTTAAGTGGGAGAGGGATGTGGGTCCCATCTCAGACACCCAATGGGAGGACGTCCTTGCACGAACTACTACTCTGTAGTGGAATTCGGCTTCCTCACTGGTTAATCATAAATAAGTGGAAGCGGATTTGGATATCTCGGATTGCTGTTCTGCTGATGGTAAGTGTATGCACTTCATATGATATAAAGTTCGATTTCTTGGTCACATATGGCGTACTGGCTATCTTATTCCCCTCCTAGCCATGTAGTTTGGATATATAAAAAGGTATAGATCCGAAAGTCGATGGTCCATGAAAGATGTGGTAAAAAGCTGGATCGGACTTTACCTAGTTAATTGACCAGGCGATCATATCCAAATCCCATAGGAAAACGCTCTTGTTTTTAAATATATACCGGAGTGTAAACATGTAAAGATATAAATATAGAAGTATTAATATACAGGGTGGGCCATTTATATGGATACACCTTAATAAAATGGGAATGGTTGGTGATATTAACTTCCTGTTTGTGGCACATTAGTATATGTGAGGGGGGGAAACTTTTCAAGATGGGTGGTGACCATGGTGGCCATTTTGAAGTCGGCCATTTTGAATCCAACTTTTGTTTCAATAGGAAGAGGGTCATGTGACACATCAAACTTATTGGGAATTTCACAAGAAAAACAATTGGTTTTAACGTAACTTTATTATTTCATGAGTTATTTACAAGTTTCTGACCACTTATAAAATGTGTTCAATGTGCTGCCCATTGTGTTGGATTGTCAATGCAACCCTCTTCTCCCACTCTTCACACACTGATAGCAACACCGCGGGAGAAATGCTAGCACAGGCTTCCAGTATCCGTAGTTTCAGGTGCTGCACATCTCGTATCTTCACAGCATAGACAATTGCCTTCAGATGACCCCAAAGATAAGTCTAAGGGGGTCAGATCGGGAGACCTTGGGAACCATTCAACTGGCCCACGACGACCAATCCACTTTCCAGGAAACTGTTAATCTAGGAATGCTCGGACCTGACACCCATAATGTGGTGGTGCACCATCTTGCTGGAAAAACTCAGGGAACGTGCCAGCTTCAGTGCATAAAGAGGGAAACACATCATCATGCAGCAATTTCGCATATCCAGTGGCCTTGAGGTTTCCATTGATGAAGAATGGCCCCACTATCTTTGTACCCCATATACCACACCATCAATTTTTTTTGTTCCAACAGTCTTGGAGGGATCTATCCAATGTGGGGTAGTGTCAGACCAATAGCGGTGGTTTTGTTTAACTTCACCATTGACATAAAAGTTTGCCTCATCACTGAACAAAATCTTCTGCGTAAACTGAGGGTCCTGTTCCAATTTTTGTTTTGCCCATTCTGCAAATTCAGTGCGCCAATCTGGGTCATCCTCGTTGAGATGCTGGAGTTTGTAAGGGTGCCATTTGTGAGTAGCTAATATCCGCCGAAGGGATGTTCGACTAATGCGACTCTCCAGTGACATGCGGTGAGTGCTACGCTGTGGGCTCTTGCTGAATGAAGCTAGGACAGCCACTGATGTTTCTAAATTAGAGACCGATTTCATGCGTCCACATTTTGGCAAATCCAACACTGAACCACTGTAGTATATAACCCCTAAAAAAGTAGCATATAGGTAAAATAAAAAATGTGTAGATGAATCCTAAAATATAAAATCAATTGGTGAATGTCTCAGTAAATTGTGATTGCATTATCTATGCCATTTGTGTGCGTTTCTTTTAAAGTCCTCAGAAAAACTAAACGTAGTAGAGTGATGGGATATCTTCATGAAATGAATAATGAAGTCTGTTATTAGGGTGTTCCTAAATATTCCCATATTGTTGTTTTTTTATATTTTGAGGTTGGATGTGTGTAGTGAAGGGATGGGGGCCCTCCAAGGAGGGGAGATGGAGGTGCTGATAGACAGCCAGGCACTTGAGGTCCCGTCCTCAAAGGGCCCCCACCCCAGGCTTACAGAGAGCCAAAAAGTTCCATCTCCGCATTCAAGCCTCTAGGGATCATAGCATCAAATTAGAAGATTCTCCTAGATTCAATTCTAGACCTATTTGTAATGTGGCTCCCACCTCTCCAATGTCTTCAGTTGTGTTTTTTTTTTTTTTTTTTTTTTTTTTTTATCCGAAAGCCACAAATGTAGTTACTGAAGGATCTTGATTGTGGTAGTCCTTGAAATGTTTCAATACTGAATGTTGTTCATAGCCTTCTATAATATTTGAAATGTTTTCAGCTACCCTTTTTCTTGAAAGGTCTTAGTTCTTCCTATGCACTGTTTGTGACATGGACATTGTAATAAGTAGATGACATCAGATGACTTACAAGATAGGTGGTCTCTTATATAATGTGTGGGAATTGCGTGTCGATTTAATCATGGTTGTTGTTTTTTTCGAGAAGTTTGTGATCTTACAACTTTTTACATCTAGCACATCTGAAAAACCCCTGACTTGTCAGACAACTGGATTTAGTTCCCGATGGTATCTTTTTTTTAATTGAAGGTGCTACTTGCAGGCCTAGGTTGGGAGCTTTCATGTATGTGATTGAGGGGCTTGTTGGTAATAAAGGTCCTATCAATTTATCTCCCAAGAGATGCCAGTGTTTTCTATGGTCTTATATTGAGCATTAAATGACAATTATACAAATTAGATCTTCTTTTTTAGTATCCTTTTTGCTCTCGTTAGTTGAGATAAAAAAAAATTGCTCCTATTCATCATTCTAACTTTGTTTAATGAGGCATTAACTATTTCTCTTGGCTAGTCTTTAGGTTAGGATTTGTTTTAGATCATTAGCTTATTCAAATTGATTGGTTTCTGTGCAATTTTGTTTCAGTCTGAATTGACTAGTTGGAATGCTAGCCATCTGGGAAGTTGGCAGCTAGAATATAAGATGTCATTTTTCATGACCGTTTTCTGTGTTGCATATAAAAAAAAATTTCCCCACAGATTTTCATTGTCAGATCTAAAAATTCAACGTGAGTGCAGCTAATATTTGTAGAGAAATTCAGATTTCTGTCACTCTAATTTATTTTAGGAACTTTTGTAGATCCTCCTCCATATAAAAATATCGTCTATGTACCGACGCCATAGCACCATGCTCACTCCACCCCCACCCCCCCCCCCCAACCTTGGCTGAATGACCTCTAATTCCCACTGTGCCCTAAAGATGTTTGCGTAGCTAGGGAGAACCTGGTGCCCATGGCAGTACCTTGTTTCTGTAAAAAGTCAATCCGGTTCAAATTTGAAATGTGTTATAAAATGAAATTGACTCCCTGTATAACAAATTCAATTTGAAATTTATGTAAGGCCTCATTGAGATTGAGCTGCGTTCTCAGTGCATCCATTCCCTGGTTGTGGCCAATAATGGTATAAAGGGAGTTCATGTCTATTGTACCTAATAACCAATGGTCCTGATGATCAATTTGTTCAAGGGTTGCTATGATGCCTGTAGTATCTTTTATGTAAGATGGTAATTTTTTTGACAGTTGGCTGTAAAATGTGGTCTATATATTGAGAGACATTGGAGGTAACTGATCCAATACCTGTGATTGTGGGTTTGGTAACTTCTTATGTATTTTGGGTAGATAATAGGACATTGGTAATCTGTTTTGAGATCCTGTAATAAATCTGAATTCCTGTTTGTAAGGAAATTGGACCCTTGCTAGATACCCCTAGTACCGGACTTCAGTGGTCAGCGTGGGTTAAGTCTTATCTGGCGCCAGGAGAATGAACTTGTCAGATACAACACAAACACGTGTCTGTTTAAATTCACTCAGATTTTATTGTCCTTCGGTTCAGCCTTTTTTATAAGGCGGAGAGTATAATTTACATAGTAACAGCATTAACCAATCATATGTAGACACATATAGGCCGGTAAACATTAAGCCGGAATGACCTTGTAAAGCGTGACGGTCTCCACTAGAATTTAGGAATTTCAAGAAACTGGGACAGGGAAAGAAACCCAAATTCCAGTGGGGGAACTTGAAACGGTGTATGAACAAGATGCTATCATGTTTTTCTTGAAGGATGCAGACTTCTTCCTGTACCACTGCTTGAAGAAGGTGTCTTCCAGAAACTGGCAGTAGGACTGGGAGTTGAGCTTGACTCCATCCTCAACCCGAAAAGGCCCCACAAGCTCATCTTTGATGATACCAGCCCAAACCAGTACTCCACCTCCACCTTGCTGGCGTCTGAGTCGGACTGGAGCTCTCTGCCCTTTACCAATCCAGCCACGGGCCCATCCATCTGGCCCATCAAGACTCACTCTCATTTCATCAGTCCATAAAACCTTAGAAAAATCAGTCTTGAGATATTTCTTGGCCCAGTCTTGACGTTTCAGCTTGTGTGTCTTGTTCAGTGGTGGTCGTCTTTCAGCCTTTCTTACCTTGGCCATGTCTTCGAGTATTGCACACCTTGTGCTTTTGGGCACTCCAGTGATGTTGCAGCTCTGAAATATGGCCAAACTGGTGGCAAGTGGCATCTTGGCAGCTGCACGCTTGACTTCTCAGTTCTTGGGCAGTTATTTTGCGCCTTGGTTTTTCCACACGCTTCTTGCGACCCTGTTGACTATTTTGAATGAAACGCTTGATTGTTCGATGATCACGCTTCATAAGCTTTGCAATTTTAAGAGTGCTGCATCCCTCTGCAAGATATCTCACTATTTTTGACTTTTCTGAGTCTGTCAAGTCCTTCTTTTGACCCATTTTTCCAAAGGAAAGGAAGTTGCCTAATAATTATGCACACCTGATATAGGGTGTTGATGTCATTAGACCACACCCCTTCTCATTACAGAGATGCACATCACCTAATATGCTTAATTGGTAGTAGGCTTTTGAGCCTATACAGCTTGGAGTAAGACAACATGCATAAAGAGGATGATGTGGTCAAAATACTCATTTGCCTAATAATTCTGCACTCCGTGTGTGTATGTATGTGAATGTGTGTGTGTGTGTGTGTGTGTGTGTGTATATATATATATATATATATATATATATATATATATATATATATATATATATGCATCGCATCAGCAGTCAGACCACATGCACTGGGTGCAATTCCTCACAGAGGTAGGCTTCTCCTCCACGATATGTACTTGGCAAATAACGAGGCAGCACTTCCAGCTTTTGGTGACAGGGTGACGACCCCAAAACTTTATTCCCAGCAACGTTTCAGCCTACTCAATGAGGCCTTTGTCAAGCTATACAACAGTGCTTGCAATTGGGTATATATACCCACAATTCATTACAAACTCAGTGCAATCAGTGAAAACACATGTTAACAAAAGGGTCACATGATCATTAGAAACCACATCATCACATGACCTGTGTATATTACATGTTAGTGTCAAAACAATATTTCCCATATACATGATCTATAAAACAAATCAACAGTGCACAATATGCAGTCTGTATACAATTCATTTGTACATTACAATTTAGTATGCACAGTGTCCCTTAAGTACAACACCCAATATTATAAGTGAAGTGCAGACATACTCTGTACATTAAGGGTTAAAATTCCTTGTATATGATGCAGCTGCATCATATTAGACGTTAAAAACTGATGAAACTCGCCGCCTATGGACCCGCCGAGTCAGCCAGCATTGGCGTCCCCCCCCCCCCCCCCCATCTGCTCTGCGCATGCGCCGGGCCAGATGTCTCTCACCCAGTGGGGAGGTGGGTGAGAGACGTCTGGCCCGGCGCATGAGCAGAGCAGATGGGGGGACGCCAATGCTGGCTGACTCGGCGGGTCCATAGGCGGTGAGTTCCATCAGTTTTTGCCATAAAATGGATTCTCCTAGCAACTATAGGGTCAGCATATGTTTTAATTTATTCACTTAGCATCTGACGAGACACAACCTAAACCAGATCACTATATAAACAAAAGATGATCAACTGTTATAAAGCCGGTCAACTGTTATAAAGCAGGCATTGGGGTACGGTGTCCTCCAATGTGGCAGATCAGTACCACATACATTTTGCTCCTTCTTGTATAATATCAAATAATCTATAAATGAAACCGATGAAAAAAAGAGAGAAGGTTAGAATCATGAGTTAGAACTTGTACAAACACTTATGTCTAACATCACCTACTCCGAGACATAGGACAGAACAGACAACACAGGAGAACATTATAGGGCAAACCACTCTTTATGAATATACCCCTAAATTATAATCTACGTTGAGACCATTAGGTCTCAAAGTATTAAGTGTATATATCCAAAAAAGTTCCTTTTTTAGTAACAGGTTTCTATTGCCTCCACGCCGGGGCTGTGGAATATGGTCAATCCAACACTGTAGTTGGTTTTCAGAATGATTGTTCTCCACAAAGTGCTTTGGAATAGGTAGATCCTTACGTTTTTTTCTTATTGTAGAGCTGTGATTATTTAAGCGAGTTTTGAGGTCTGTAGATGTCTCGCCTACATATAGTAGTCGACAAGGGCAACTCAGAACATAAATGACAAAATTGGAGTTGCAGGTAAGATGAAAGGAAATTGGCTACCCTACATTGGTCGTTGGATGTATAAACATCTTACTCTTGCAAATGTGTTTACGATAGACACAGTTGAGACATGGGAAACATCCCTTGCTCCGCTGTGTCAATGTACTGTGTCTCAGCCAATGTTTACTAATGACCCGGTTAATAATAAGGCTATGTGCAGTATATTTTGTAATGAATGGGATCCTACTCTGAGGGCCCTTCTTTACTTTCCTTTTCAATAAATCACATCTGTCTTTTATCTTGTCAATTTGAGATTGAAGCATTTTGGGGGGTAACCTCTTTGTTTAAATTTATTGACCATGGTCTCCAATGATTTTTCCAAGTCCCCAGGGTCAGAAGTGATTCTTTTGGCTCTGAGGAATTGGGAGAAAGGGAGGTGTTCAACCATATTCCGTGGGTGGCTACTCTCAAAATGTAAGAGTATTTTTATCAGTGGGCTTGGTAAATAAGGTAGTGTACACATGACCATCCTGAAATTTAACAGTTGTATCCAGAAATTGTATCTCTGTATCTGAATGGACAAGAGTAAACTGCAAATCCTTAGTGATGCTGTTAAGATAACCCTGAAAATCGACAGTTCAGAACAATCATCAATCCAGATGAGGAAGATGTCGTCAATGTAGCTCCACCACATCAGAATCTTGCTGCGGTGGTGGTATACATGAACGACATCCTTCTCAAAGCACCACATGAAAATATTGGCGAAAGTGGGGGCCACATGAGACCCCATCGCCACACCCTTTATTTGTTTGTGTTAGGTGCTTATGGTAGTACAGAGAAGAGCCCTGGGAAGCAGGGAAAGAAATGCAGTCGGTTGTGGTGTGCCGAAACCGAGGACGAGGTAGGCCTAAGAAAGAAGAGGGCCCACCCAAGGAAAAGACATAAAAGAAATGAGTTGTAAATGAGTGGAGTGGTGGGAGGGACAAAGCTCAGACCTCAGACGGTGCAGGAGCCAGGTAAGGGGGGTGCCCTAAATAGGCTGGAGGCGGACCTCAGCCCCTCCCACAAATCCAGGCAAATGCCTTAATACTTGTGTTAGGTGCTTACGGTAGTACAGAGAAGAGCCCTGGGAAGCAGGGAAAGAAATGCAGTCGGTTGTGGTGTGCCGAAACCGAGGACGAGGTAGGCCTAAGAAAGAAGAGGGCAAAAATGGAAATAAACCAGTTTATTTGTAACCAATAAAACATGTAAACAGCTCAACCCGACATGCTTTGGAAAGCCACCCTTAACTCTTGCGCTGGATTGGGAATGTATCGTGCGTAAGCGGACGACTTCCAGCGTCCCAATTTCTTGATAACATGGGCAGGGATGTTGGCACTGGAGGCCGTGGATGCAGCTCCGATGCGAAAGGAGTGCCCCGAGTAGTTGGCCGCGTCAAGGCCCAGTTGGGTGAGAAATGATCTGACATGGATCATGAAGGTGGTCGTGGTGAGCACCGATCCATGAAGTTGAAGTAGCGGTTGAGAGGGTAGGAACCTGTGAAGCTGACTGTATGTGTCCAGCACCCTCACCGGACACCATTTGTTGTGCGTGGGGTAATATGAGATGTTGACAGGTGAACGCTGACTACTCTTGGAGTGAGGTAAGGTCAGGACGTAGTGATCCAGGTGTTTAGATAAGTGGGAGACAAGGAGACAAGATGAGGTTTGGTATGTGGAGGTGGTAGTGAATTCCCCGGGCCTCAGGAACCCGTAGAAGGCCAAGTAAATAGCAGCTTTGATGACCGCGTTGGTATTTGTATCAAAAGGCGTGGCGTCCAGCAGGTCGGATAATGCCTTGAAAACATGACTGTTGATGGGCAGCCTTTGGGCTGGACGTGCGGGTTCCGTCTTCTGAATGCCTCTGAGTATTGTTTTGATTTGGTGGGAGGCCATGAAGCTGGTGTAGTTAGGGTGCAAGATTAGCATATGATGTTGAATGCCAGTAAGATACAGTTTGATGGTGTTGTATGACATTTTTAGTTTGAGGTGGCAAAAAGAAGCAAATCCCAAAACAGACGTCATGATGAAAGGGTGCGTGATGTTGTGTTCTACCAGGAATCTGTTGAATAGCGTGAATGCTCTGTTGTATGCTCTATGTGTATTGACTGATAGTGAAAAGTGGGACAAAGACTGGCTATGCCGCATGATGGCCTCTAGTCCAGAATGAGTTGCTGAAATGACGGGGTGCTGGAGGCAGTGGGTGATGCTGATGGGAGATCCTGATGAAAAGCCTGAAATTTGAAGCGAGATAAATTGTCAGCAGCCGAATTGCACACCCCTGGGACATGGAAACAATGCAGGAAAAAATTGTTGCAGGCGGCCAGCCAAGTAAGTCTTCGCATGAACCTCATGATTGTGAGGGATTTAGAACGACCTTTATTTATAATCTGGCAGGTTGCTTGGTTGTCCGAGTAGCAGCGGACCGCCAGATTTGCCCATAAATGACCCCACGCCACGGCAGCCGCTACGATGGGATAGATCTCAAAAAGCGCTGAGGTAGTGGAGAATCCTTCCAGACCCTGGACCTCAGGAGGCCAGCTGCCCCACAGCCAATCGTCCCCAAATATGGCCGCAAAGCCTGTGGTAGATGCCGCATCTGACCAGATAGAGGGGGAAGAGTCCGACAGCTGAGGGAGAAACAAGCTCCTACCATTCCAGGTGGACAGAAATCTCCTCCACATTCCCAGATCCGCCGCAGCGTGGGCATCCAGGGACAATCTGTGCGAGTCGTGTAGGAACAAGGGGAAGAGGTGCAGAAGCCGTGAAATAAACGAGCGACCCTGGGGTATGATGCGCATGGCAAAGTTCAGGGAGCCCAGCAGGGACTGTAGTTCTCTGCGGTTGCAGGTGCCAAGTTGAAGATAGCCGTCTATGTGGGTGAGGATGTCCTGGATCTTCCCGGACGGCAAACTGGCTTGCATTGAAGCTGAATCCAACTGGATACCCAGGAAGGTGATGATCGTGTCCGGCCCCTCTGTCTTCTTGGTGGAGAGGGGGACCCCCAGTTCCTTGAACAGCTTGATGGTGGCTCTGAGGCTGGAAGGAGGGGAAGTGTTTTCTTCCACCAATAGGAAGTCATCAAGGTAATGTAAAACCAGCGGGCACCTTGCTATATTCAATAGCAACCAGCATAATGCTTCCGCAAACACGTCGAAGATGGCCGGGCTGCTTTTGGACCCGAAGGTCAATCGGGAGAAAAAATAATAATCCCCAGACCACTTGATGCCATGCAGGTGCCACAGTGTAGGGTGAATCGGAAGTAATTTGAAGGCGTTGGCGATGTCGGTTTTGCTGAGCCATGCCCCCACCCCTGCTTGACTGATGGCCGTGATGGCGTGATCTATGGTGGTATACTGCAGAGAGAATTCCTCCGAGGGAATGAGTGAGTTGAGACTGGGGTTGCCCGTCCCGTGAGGTGCCGATAGGTCGATGATGAGCCTCTGTTTCTGGGAAGATTTCCCAGTGACGACGCCAATGGGGTTGGTGCGCCATGTGGCGAATGGGGGAGTCTTGAAAGGACCTAGCACAAAACCCTCTGTTACCTCTTGGGCTATGAGGGCGTCAATGGCGGTGGGGTTGTGTAGAGCGGATAAAAGATTGGGACATTCCAGGGTGCCTGTTGGCATATACAGGATGCCCGTGTGAAATCCTTCTGTCAATCCTGAAACGAGGAAATCTGATAGATGGCTGGAGTGGTGTTGCGACATGAGCGCGGTAAAAACTGGCATGTTGATAGTTGTTAGATACGGTTGTGTAAACATTTTATTTGGACACATGGACTTGGCATGTGCCCGGAAACATTTGGTGCATATGTGTAACAATTTACATCCGTTATAATTACAGGACCCCTCATTGAAATTATTGCAAATCATCGATTTGCCTAGAAATTTGATCGGCCGACCCAGTTTGTCCCGGGCCAGTCTCTCCGGGACCCCGGAGGGACCAGCTGCCTGGGAGGGGCCCTGTCTGACCGACGTGTTCGGGCAAAAATTGGTGGTGTGGGCCGTGGAGGAGCAGTGCGCACAGGCTGGGGTCCTAAGGCCTGCGAAGTGGCGACAAAAAATGACCGTGTCGATCCTCGCCCAGTTGGAGCGGACTCCGTACTGGGAGAAAGCCCCTGCCACCTTTGCCGAAAAAGACCTGTGATAGTCATAAAACGCTGACCCTCCGTATTTGTTGCCCAAATCCACCAGTTTGTGTAAGTAGAGGTCGAATTCCTCCCTTCTGTTGGGGTAGACCGCACAGATGACCTCTCTGTAGATTCCGAAGGCCAACACGAATTCGGGAATGGTCAATTTCCTATTGAGCCGGGCATCCCTGGACTTGACCACAACTGACACCTCGTCATAGGCGTACGTCGTGTTTTCGACCACGTCCTGGGAGGCAATCAGAAGGGAGGCCAGGTTTATATCCTTACCTTCCAGGATATCCCGTTTCAAGTGCTCAGGAATCATATGCGCCGGGTTGACTTCCCGGTCCTCCACGCTAGTGGATGGTGTGACCACCGGCAAACCGACCGGTGCCGGTGATGCCGCCGGTGGCGGACCCGCCAAGGAGAGGGTCGTGGTGACCGTTTCCAGCCTGGCGTTGATTGTTGACATGGATGTCATCAGAGAGGCCAGCATGGCATGGATGTCCCCGGTGCCGGACTGGCTGGGTCCTTGCCCCGCATCGCTAGTATCGGTTGAAGCGCGTAACAGCCGGAACAGCTCCGCTTTCCTAGCCGTGGCGGGGAAGGGAACATGCCGTTTCCTCAACTCCGCCGTGATGCGAGGAATTGTCCAGGACCGGATGGACGCTGGACTGGCTAGATCGTCTCCCGAAGTGGCAGTGACAGATCTAGCAGGGGTGCCAGGTAGGGAGAAGTTTTCCAACCCATCCAGCGACATACTACAATAAAAAAGTTGATTAATTTGAGGCCATGCAGGATCGTGCTGGCTAGCTAGGCCAAATGGCGAAAAATTACACTTGCATGGTGACAGATGAGGCCCTGCTAATTGCCAAGCGGCTTTGAGAGGCTCTATCTATGATTTGGCGCGAGGGGGTAATGAGGCCACTCGTGGTAGCGGCAGGAGCGTTGGCCTCTCGGTGACTGTAAGACAGGACTAGGGGAAGGGAGTGACAGGTGAGGCCCTCTCTATGCAACATGCGAGGCGGCTTACTAACGAGGTGGCGCGTTGGGCAGGTGCCTCCGTACGTTTGAGGCGGGGGGCCGGCCTCGCGGGACCACTAACTGTCGGCGAAGCCAAGAAAAGGGGGGGGGGGGTTACCTAGTGGGATGATCGTGCCCCTAAAGCCAGCACGCTGACCCTAACGGGACCATCCGAAATGTAAGGAAGATTTTGGTAAATGAGCAGGTGAACGTACCTGGTACCAAGAAAAATTCTCCGGATACACGGTAGTGTAAAACAGTATAGGTTGACCGCCTAAAAAATAAGGGGGAGGGTAAACATGACATAGCGTGATGAAAAGCGTAAATGCATGTGGTACATATGTATGACCGGGAGGATCATGGCGGTTACACATGAAATGATAGCTTGAGCCTGATGTGAACGAGACCAGTGCGTGCCGTGGCCATGGGCAGGCGGAAAGTGTGCGCCTGCAAAATATTTTCCTTTTTTGGAACATTTCTGGACCGTGCCCCCGCAATTCCCACATGTTTATTGAATATGAAGCAAAAATATAAATATTATATATTATTATTTTTTTTTTTTTTGAACATGGTTGTGAAAAGGTGACGACCCCTTTAGAGACAGTCACTTGTAGCTGAATGCGGATGGGAAGTCTATGCCCCTCCGGCGATCAGCATGGTGAGATCATGTACGATTTTGGCAAAGAGGGGCCTGCTCATGATTCCCTGTTTATTTCATGGGTGTGATGTGTTTCACTGTCTTTATTGGGGCTCCTGGGGAATGTGTAACAAGAGGGGCATGTTGTGGCCTCCGGCCCCCCGGACACAGATGCCGCGCGCACGGCCGCCGGGACACTGCGCATGCGCCGACGAGCCGTCGCGCATGCGCAGAACCCCGGCCGCGCACGCGCAGATCAGGCCCCAGGACGCGGCCGGCCGCGCGGCAGGGGGAGCGGCAACCAGGCAGCAGGTGGTGAGGGGATGTTACGGCCGCGGTGAGCCCAGTGCAGGTAATGAATGGAAAAGGGGGGGGGGGGGAGATTGTGCGGTTGCACTGCTGCTGGCCCCCACGACTGCGCACATGAATGACCGGGGGGGGTTTGTGACTGAGGAGTGACATGTGGAGGCTGGGAAGAATCCGTGTGTTGAACACCAACGTCCGGAGGCGTCGGGACACTGCGCATGCGCCATCGAAAAATGCCGCGCATGCGCAGAACCCCCCGGCCGCGCATGCGCAGACCAGGCCCCAGGACGCGGTCGGGCGCCATCGGCCGCGCGGCAGGAGGAGCGGCAACAGGCAGGAGGCGACAGGGAAGGGACGAACGGCAGCCCAGTGAAAAGTGAAAATGAATGGGGGGGTGCACGGCAGCAGCCCACTGTGCTGTGCATGATGAATGTTTGTTTGGGGTGAACCAAACCGGGGAATGTGCTGGGATCAGCAGGTTGCTGGCCGGCATGACGGCCCTGTGGAGACGCCAGAGGGCCTAAAAAAGGAGCTGCTGGTGACATGGGTGCAGCGTGTGGACAACAACAGAAAAGGGGGGGTGTTTGAACCAGGAACCATGCCGCATGCTGCCAGTGTGTATGACCAACTGGTGGTGCGGATCGTAATGAACGCATGAACAGGTGTGACAGAAATGAATGATGGTGACTTGCATGAAACCGTGACATTGGTGTGCCTTGATGAAATGAGATGAACCGGTGCTGGGGCAACCGTGAGGCCCTGCAGACCCGTACGAAATAACTCACAGTTTGACGGGCAAACGCGACCCACAGTGAACCGAGAGAAACTGGGAAAAGAACAGCAATGCTCCACAACCAGAACCAGACGGCGACGAAAAAAAGCTCTCAGAAAATCAGCGGCTCGCAGGTAAATTCCTCAGAACTCCAACAAGCGACTTCCTCTCACAAAGCTCAGACCTCAGACGGTGCAGGAGCCAGGTAAGGGGGGTGCCCTAAATAGGCTGGAGGCGGACCTCAGCCCCTCCCACAAATCCAGGCAAATGCCTTAATACTTATCAAATGTATCCTGAAACAGAAAATAATTCTGTCTCAAAATAATATTTAGAAGATCCACCACAAAATCACAGGTATGTGTAGTCAGAGATGACAGCTCCAGCATACGTCTAACTGAATTGACTCCAAGGTCCTGATCGATAGACGTATACAGAGATGTCACATCAAAGGATGCCAAAATAATTGATTGTGTATCACCAAAGTCAACCTCTCCTAATTTGCATAGAAAGTCAGTGGTGTCCTGAATATATGATTCTGCCCCACATGCATAGGTCTGTAACAATTTATCAAGGAAAATTGAAATATTGCTGAAAATAGATTCGGACCCCGATACAATTGGACGACCTGGAGGGTCGACCAATGATTTATGTACTTTTGAAAGCACATACAATACCGGTGTAACCGGATGACTAACAGTACAAAACTCTACAAGATCATTGTCAATGATGCCAGCTAGAGCCGCACTAGTTAAACATCTATCAATCATTCTGGCAATTTCAAATTTAGGGTCCAATTGCAGTGCCAAATAGACCTCAGTATCATTAAGTTGTCGTCTGATCTCCCCAATGTATTTTAGAGGTGTCTAGAACCACTATCCCACCACCCTTATCTGCGGGTTTCACAGTAAAGAGGGGGTCATTTCTTAATTGCTCAATTGCCTCAATCTCCAAACGCGTGAGATTGGGGTTCTTGAGTGTGTTCACACTTGACAATTCAGATCTTACTGCGGCTATATAGGCATCAATGGCAGATTCACTGATCATGGGAGAAAAATTACTCTTTAGACGCAGATCAAGACTGCCCAATGTGAGTTCACTCAGTTGGGCAGTGTTGGTCCGCGCCTTATTATAGAACCAAGTTTTTAAGCTTAATTCTACGAAAAAAAGCAGTTAAGTGTAGTGGAAGGGCAGAACGTTAATACTCTACTCATGACACTTACTTGCATCGGAGTAAGGACTTTGGAAGATAGATTAAAGACCGTTATTTCCTTTTGGGCATCTGTGCTTTGCCCACCTGTGTGCGGATCTTGTTGCGCAGTTTTGGGGGGTTCGTCAGTGTCTGCGGCCACCACGTCTGGTGCGGCCTCTCTTTGGTGCTGGTTGGTGATTCTGCCTCCTAAAAAAGTAGAGGAAGCAGGCTGTTCCGTTCCTGATATCTGTATTTTTCTTTTTTTATCCTTGGAATAGGACTGGTTGTTTTCAAACTGCCACGCATAGATGGAACCTCTTTTATAATCCTCCAAATCGCGAGTCCATTTTGTTTACCCTCCTCGTTCAGTTTTTAATTTGGAGACGTGATGTGATACACTGTCCGAGTATAGGGTAAATTCCTCAGGGGATAGGGATGTCTGTAATGCCCGTTCAACATCGCTTATTTCAACAGAAGGATGAAATCCAAAGAATATCTGTTGGAAAGAGATTCCAATTTCTTGCAATAAATAGGGTTGTGGAAAAACAAATTGGGTCGAAGGTGAGACCTCATGCCTCGGGGTATCCTCTGGGCTTTATAATACTCGCCCAACGTGGTCATGTGTAGACCCAAGGATACCGTTTTTTTGGATAAAAATTCCTACTGTCTTTTTAATTCCTTGACGGATGGGGTATTTAAAAAAGTGGCATCTCCCCCAATGCCTTGTATAATCTGATCCGCCTCTTCCTGCGAGAAGGTGGAGCCATGGTGAAAGTTGATATCTATAATATAAAAATATGTATGTATCTCATAGTCCGTGCAGACACATTGTGCTAAGCCACAAGTGAAAAATACAAAAAGGAAAAATGTGGCAGCACCAATGCACTAAAAACGTAGCGGGTGCTATGTCCAGGGTTGTCACTGCTTACCCAAAGGTATGTAGATGGAAACGGACAGCACATCCAGTAGAAAAAAATCTAAATTTATTCGACCACAGTGGCACAGTGAGGCGACATTTCGGCTCAAAACACAGAGCCTTTCTCAAGCATCAAACATAGGTGTAACATGGCATATAAATAGGTGTATATAATTAAGGGGTGGAGCAATCGATTAATACAATCAATGTGATAAAAATATATGTAAAAACATAATTTCAAATAAATAATACAAAAGTATAAGTGTTATAGGTAGTGGTACAACATTAAGTATAAAATATAATAAAAATTTACACAGTGATATAACATAATATACATGTGAATATAAGTGGTCAGGTATCAAGCCAAAGAGCCAGTCCCACCATCCTTGGTCCACATGTCTTATGTTTAATCATTTCTTCTAGTTGGCCTATTTTGTCTTTAATTGCACGGGAGTGGTCTGATAAATTGAAACAACACATCCCTGCCAACGCTGAACACCCTATACCATGTTGAAGCAATAGATAATAGATAGTTGCCCTATTCTGCAAGATAGCCTTTTTATGATTGTATGTCTAGCAGTATATCTTGCAGGATTGCACTAGTGACATTTATTTGTTTTACCATAAAACAGGCGAGTTTTGATATTGTCCTATGGTTATATGTGGCCAATCCCTGTACCCCCACGATGGATGCCGCTAAACTTATGTATTCTGATCTAGAGAGGAGGTTCACATTGTAGTCACAATTTTCTTGTAGCTGTAGGGAAGTGTCCCTCGTATGTCGTGTTCGTATTGCTGGGACTAATGGTATCATTGTTAACGTCAACCTGGCTATTGTGCAAGGTCCCTCTAACATTGGCTGGTATGTATGTGTAACTAGTATTTCCACAGGCCAGTACCCATCCCGTTGGTACGGGTACATGTTTGTCTAGGGATAGTACTGTTTTCGTGACATTACATTGCATATTCTTTCCTGATACTAACTTTTTACAGCTATTTTATATTTCTGTTGCAAATATTTGGCTTAGTCTTATTTTGTAATTTTGCCTGTACGCAGGGAGGCAGCAACTTCTCATCACAGGTGAACTCGTAACCTATTTCTGCTGCTGTGACAAGACCTGTAATTATTCTTATCATGTTACTCTGCAGAGTCTTATATGCAGAGCAATTATAACAAGGATTGTAAGGATTTATATGTCCATATTTAACATCACTATCCTGTAGATCAGTGTCATTCCATTGGGAACGTAGGCCTGTCCATACAGTCACCGGAGTAGGGACTGCTACCAGACAGGTTTCCAAAATGTCGGATGCGGATAATGTGGTTGGACGACAGAAATCAGTTAAGTTCAGCGTTTTGGCCAGGTACAGCCATAGGTTCTCCTTCGTCTTCCACAAAGTGTTTTCCCCCCTGCATTCCTTTTTCAGGTGTCTGCCTGTCCCATAACTGTAGGAGGGTGAATAGAAAACATAGAATCACAATTATCAAAACACTATCTTAGCCATTTCAAAGAATTTCCCGATTGTAGCATCCTGCTGGGGGTCAAGGCTGTCTGCCTCTGTTAGTACCCCTTCTGTGTCTTCTTCAAGGCCTTCTGCCTCCGTTTAGTACCTCCTTTTCTTTACCAGCTTAATCCTTGTGGCGTGGATCCATGTGGGTGACTGTTCAGTGAGGACTGCTGTCCTGGTGATCGCGACTACCTCGGTGGGTGGTCCGTAGGTCAAGCTTCCTGGTTCCTTTCCCTTCTTTTGGATCTTGATCATCACCTGGTCGCCTACCTGGAATGGATGGGTGTGTTCCTGTGAAAGAGATGGAGATTTACAAGCGACTTTTTCTTCAGTTTTACTGAGGACCTTGATCAGATTAGTAACCTACTCCTCTCTGATCAGGTCCAGGTCTCCTTCCTGCACTACCAGGGGGCGTTTTGCCCATGGTGTGGGGAAAGGCCTACCCATTAGGATTTCGAATTGTGACATCCTTAACTCATTAGGCGTCATTCTAATTTCTGCAAGTATTATGGGTAGGATTTGTTTCCATTTTTCAAATGTACCAGCAGTGGCTTTCCTGAGTTTGTCTTTCACTGTCCTGTTCATTCTTTCCACAATGCCTGAGCTTTGTGGATGGTATGGAATATGAAATTTCCATTCCACCTGTAAGTCTGGATACCTCCTTGTTAAGTTTTGAGGTGAAGGCTGGCCCTGGTCTGACTCAATAACCAGAGGACAGCCCCACCTTGGGATTATTTGCGGAGTCAGAATTTTGGCTGTAGTTTTATCTTCTGCCTTTGTAGGGAAGACTTCTGGCCACCTTGAGAACATGTTCACTATCACTAATGCATACTCTTGTTTCCCTTTTTTGTTTTAGGTATATGCATGTAATCCACCTGCAAGTGGGTGAATGGTGTAGTTGGGTAGTCAAGGTGTTGGTGAGGTATTTTCAGTGGGTTGTTAGGGTTGTTTCTCAAGCACGTAATACATCTGTGTATGTATTCTGTGACTAGCTGTTTGCTATCGGTGATGTAAAAACTTTGGCTCAACATGTGGGTAGTTTGTATGCTGTTGTGTCCTACACCATGAAAGTGTGCAATGAAGATGGATGCACTATGCTGAGGTATGCATGGCTTCCCCTCTTTGCAGGCCAATCCAGACTGGATTTTTCTGCAAAATTGGATGGCACCAATCCTTTCCCTCTGTTTCAGTTGCATACTTTTGTATGTCTGTTAGCATGTGTCAAATCAGGTGAGGGTGGGTGTAGGACTGCCATTTCCCAATTGTCATGATTCGTTCTGTTTGAGTTTCTCTTGGCTGTGTCTTTAGCTACACTATCTGCAAGTGTTGATTAAAATGATGGGTGAGCACACTGCATTTTGACTTCACAATTAAAATTTAATTAAATCCAACAATGAGTTAACACGTGTATCTAAAAATAGAAGAATAAAACTCTATAAAATCCTGAAAAATAAAATATAATAGAATGCAATACAATAAGATACAATATACTCGGCAAGGCTCGGCTTGATAAGGTCCATGCAACAGATGGATACTTGTCATAGAAGTCGCTTTGCAATACAATCCATTAATTGTGTGGTTGTGAATATCCTATTGTGGACAAATCTAGCATACAGATGAAGTCCTATGCGGATGTTGGTCAATGTATGCAATATATCTCCATTTGTTTCAAAATATTGTTATAATGCCGGCAGTCCTTAGGTATTCAATCAAAGTCGCTGCATTAATGGGTAGAGTCTCTCTTACCTTCCTCAATGTCTGTGGTAGTACAGGCGAGGGTCTGGCGGCGCACGAGATTGCCGGCCACACGCTCAGTACACCTCAAGCCTATGGCCCCGAATTCTCGCGGGAGTTAGGACGAGACTCGCGTGTCTATGCCGTCCGTCCCTTTCAGTCTTCCGGTACCAGACAGAGGAGGATGCCTTTTTTGGTCCGTGTATACTTTGTTCCAATGGTCTTTCCTCTAATGCGAGGGTCCAATCTTCATAAAGTGGCCACGCTTTATGGTTGCGGAGGTGCTTATACAGGTGTCCGATCAAACCCAGACGTGTTTCGGGAACGGCTTTCCCTTCATCAGTGGTATCGTGACACCTGTTACCCTCCGCCTTTTATTTCCTAAGGAGCACCCAAGCTGTGGAGAACTGGATTTCCTATTTAAAAATGGTGACTCTGCATGCGGTTTTGTATATGCGTTTTTCATGCGGTTTTTCCGTATACATGCGCTTTTTGGAATACAAGGTCCTTTCATTGTTGTGGACTTGGGCTGTAAATATATTTATTGTTCATGATTGCTTTGCCAAGATATACCACTTCAAACTTTCTCATTCTATGAATACATGCTTTTTTTAGCTGGCCTTGTGATTTATATTTTGGCTCTATTTATGGTTTAATTTATAATATAATAAAATTGTCAACATTTATCAGAATAAAAATATTAAATAATAAATAAATGATTTTATTTTAAAATTGATTAAAATAAAATGGTTAAAATAGGCAGATAAATACATTTTATATCACATATACATGGAGTGTATCCCATATTCCAATGCCACAGCATATTTGGATCTTACATCCATGATCTTTTGAATAAAGTCGATGCATGATGTGAACGACAGACGGATGGGATCGGATATTGCAAGTGCATTTCCTCTTGAAATTCTGTCTTTTCCATTGGTGTGTGTGCCCTGCAATGTACTATAGCTAGATCTGAAGGCTGCCTGATTGCGGCCAAGAGGTCCGTGACTAGCTGTGCATGTGAAATTCTCTTACCATCTGCTGCAGTGAATCCTCTCCTCTGCCAAATCATTCCATGATCCCATACTACACCATGAGCATATCTACTGTCTGTGTAAATGGTGACCGGTATATTGGTGTGTAGTATGCAAGCCCTTGCGAGTGCAATGAGTTCAGCTGCTTGTGCGGACTGGATGGGAATTGGGCTTGTTTCCAGGACTGTTTGGCAGCATGACAATATCATATGCTGCACAGAATATGGTGTCAGTGGGACGAGAACATGATCCATCAACAAAGACTTCTGGTGCATCAAGTATGGGAACAGTTGATAAATCAGCCTGGGTGACTTCTCGTGATTGAGCACCTGTAGGCAATCGTGTGTCTGGAAGGACGTCTTCTGTTCCTTTTAGTCCTAGTAATGCATTTAGAACAGGCACTGGTCCTGTAACATTGGATGCATTTTGGAGTGAAGGGTTACTGAGCAACAGGATCTCATATCCAGATAATCTTTGCGCTGACATGTGTTGTGTATGTACACCTCTGAGCAAGCCTACAACATCATGTGTAGTGTGCAAAAAGGTTAGATGTCCCAGGGTGAAAATGGTTGCTAATTCTACCATCATTGCACAGGCTGCAAGGGAACACAGACATGCCGGCATCCCCTGAACAGAGGTGGGCATAACCTTTGAGAAAAATGCACAAGGACGCAACTTGCCTCTGTGTTCTTATGTCAGTACCCCTGCCATGGTTTTACAATTTTGGCGTGCAAACATGTGGAAGGGCATATTATAGTCAGGGAGGCCCAGCCCTGGACTCAACATGAGAACATTTCAGATAATCAAATGCATTGTACATCTCAGAAGACCATTTTATCAGATCTGAATTTTCTTCCAGAGTGGCTTGCCTCAAAACATTGTCATAGTAGGAGCAATCAGGAATCCATTGTCTGCAATACTTAATCATAACAAGGAAAGATGACATTTCTTTCTTGGTGTGCGGGGTGACCAGGCCCGCAATAGACTGGACTCTTTCTGTGCTAATTCTCCTTTCACCTTTTGTGAGGACAAAGCCCAAGTATTCAACCTGCATTTTACACCATTGCATTTTCTTAAGTGTCACTTTGTGTCCACATTCTGACAGACCATTGTAACGGTGATAAACCATCCTGAATGCTGGCCTCCGCTGACATGCTACACAGTAACAAATCAACATATTGCAGCAGCACAGAACCTTGGGGGGGGGGGGGGTTTACCATGGTTTTAACGTGGCTTGGAGGACTATGCTGTACACTACAGGTGAATCGGCATACCCCTGAGGCATTCTGCACCAGGTCAGTTGACGTCCCTCAAAGGAAAAAGCAAAAAGTAGTCTGGTTGCCTTTATCAACTGGGATAGAGAAGCTAGCATTCTTCAGATCTATCACACTGAAATAGACAGCGTCTGCTGGAATTGCAGAAAGAAGTGTGTTGACATCTGGGACAATTGGAGCAATAGGCACAATGATATTGTTTATTGCCCTTAAATCCTGTACAAAGCGGGTAGTACCATCTACCTTTTGTCACTGGATTTATGGGTGTGCTGTAGGGTGAAATCACCTCTTCCAGGATTCTTTTCTGTAGGTATTCTTTTATCATTGGCCTAAGCCCGTCGAGTTTCTCTTTTGACAGCGGGTATTGTTTCTGATATACGGGTGTACTGCCTTCTTTGATGTTTGCTTTGTATGGTGTGCAGTCAATGAATCCTGTGTCGTAGTCCCCTTCTGCCCATAATGATGGGTCTATATCCCCCAATTCTGAGTGATCTTGTAAGTTTGTAAAGATTAGAGGCACAGGGGTTACTATGGGCAGAGCATCAGAGTGTACACTGATGCCTTTTGTTTTCGACAGTAATTTGCAACTTTAACTTAATGAATAAGTCTCTTCCCAGAAGGCTCACAGGACATTCAGGTATGATGCTAAAAGCATGATCTGTAATGTATTCCCTATCAATGGTTTCTACTGGTAAGTAATCTGTTCTGTATGTTCTCATCAATACCCCATTTATTCCCATAGAGGGCTCAGACTTTCTTAAAGGTCCTTTGTACATTGAACTGTTTAACACACTAGAAGTAGCTCCACTGTCGACCATGAATCCCACTCTCCTTCCTCCTACTCCAAGTAGAATTACTGGTGTGTCCTTCCAATGTGTTGTGACCTGTGTGAAAGTTGGGTTTTGTCCCTCCGGGCATCCTCAGTATGGTTGTTGCTGGTGCCAATCTAGTGGGAATCTGGGCTGACCCTGTGGGCCTTGTCTTTGGCTTGTCTGACTTGTTTGATTGTCTTGTGACTGAGTGTCGGGTCTCTGTGTGTTGTAGTCTTGACCCCTCCCATCCCTTCTTGGTGCGCGGCATTGCCGTGCCCAATGTCCTTCTTTTCCACAGTTATAGCAACAATTATTCAGCATTTGTGAGTCCTGTCTTCCATTGTAGGGTCTGCTGTTATTTCCACCTCTTCTTCCTCCCCTGCCTCTGCCACTATAGGCGTGTGTGTGGGGGATGTTTTTTTCCTTATCTCAAAGGAACCTGCTGCTTTCTTTTCAAAGATGTTTTTCGAAATAGTTGGTCTTATCTGAGGTCCAGGAGGACACATTTTGTTTCACAGTTAAGATCAATTTGTCTGACAAATTGTTCACAAATGTGGAGATAATCAAACTGTCATTGCCAAGCACAGGTAGCCCTGCCTCGGTCTTGCAACATATGTAATGGTTGTAGTGGATGGCACTCCTGGTGAGTAGTGGTCGGTGCTCAGTGGAGAAGGTCAGTCAGAATATACATGGAAACCACGGCACTCGATGTATCGTTTGTCAAAGTTAATTCATTTATTTATTGTCCATCCCAAATAGGTTCTTTTTTAGTTGCAAGTGGCCAAGGTTTCGGTCCACTAGGACCTTGATCACGGCCTAAAAATAGGTCCATCATATTTTAGTATATCTTAGGTACAGTATCACAGGACATTAATAAATACAGAAAATTCTCAACAAATAAAGCAAAATGTTATAATTTCAGTAGATTGGTGCATCATATGAAGGCAAGTTGGATAACACTTGGCAGAACATGGATCATTATCTTCGTGTATTCTAGTAAGGTCGGTATGAAAATCTGTATATAGGAAAATTATCATAGGATATATTATAATAAAATATATTTTTGAGTACAGGTTACCATCTTTTGGCTATAGCATAGTCACCGAATATGGCTATTGGCTAACTTAGTGTATTAAAATATGGTAAAGACACTGGGACGTATTTGGGAAAATAATAGTGACAATGAATTTTGTCATAGTTGCAGTGATCCCTTGTCTTGGTCCCATATATTAACACTATGCAAGCACTATATAAGTAGAGAGTAATTTTACACTTAGAGCAATCGTACCTGTGGAATAGGGAATGTGTATATTGGGGCAAAAAGGAGAGCCAAACCATAATTAGATTGTTACCGCGGTCTCAGTTAGTAGGTGGTGAATATAGATAAGAGACCATTAATAGAGTCAAAGTTGTAAATAATAGAAGGTGGAGTCAAAGTTGTAAATGAAATATATAGGAAAAGACAGAAGTTTCTGGTAGCAGGCAAACAAAGCTGTAGGCAATGCACAGGTGAGAGACGGGAGTTGCTAATAGCAGGCATATGCAGCAAACAAACAAAGCTGTAGGTAGTGTGCAGATGAGAGGCAGGGGTTTCTGGTAGCAGGCTTGTGCGACAAGGGAGATGCGGACAGAGCGCATAATAAGCGTGGTGATTACAGACCTTGATGCAGGAGATCGGAGGCGCCGGGAGGACTCGCTGTGTCCGCAGTGTTTGCGGCTTTATATAGAGAGCTGGGGCAGGTCTGCGCTTATGTTGGCATCTCTCGGCCGTTGCCGAGGTATCGCGAGAACGGTGATGTCACCCGCGCATGCGTACTGGTACATAGCATCGGACTTGGGGAGTAGGGAACTTGCGACCCACAGCGCAGGCGCTCTGGGCTAAAACAGCTGGTATATTGCCAATTGCTGCGTTGTGAAGATTAATGAAGGCATAAACACTATTCCATGTATTATGTAAATAAATAATGTACTGCTACCGTCTCTATGATAAAAATTATGTATGGAGATCTACATAGACAACTAGTCTTAATGACTCTATGACTCTATAATTATGTGGTGATATACTACCTGTATTGATGAGACTATGGGGGTCATTTAGTCTGCAAAAAATAGGAGAAAAGGGAAGTTAGAAAGAATAATGGTATGCAAACCCGTATACAATATAGATAGAGATAGACATATATATCTATTTACACATACACATACCACATATACACATCTCCACATTCAGCCTAACAATACAAATACTGGTTAGAGGTGATGGAAAGTAACATATAGCGATCAAAATGCAAGAGGTTCCCATTCATGCCTTTGGAGTGAAAGTCGTCAAATTCGAAAATCGAAGTCCCTGTTCATTCCATTGGGGGAAAGCGTCCTTAATTCGAAGATCCAGAAGGCCTCTCGTTCTTTGAGGCGAGCGATCCGATTGCCTCCTCGTCGTGTTTGTGGCACATGTTCTAACACCTGGAATTGGAGCTGGTTGATTTGATGTTTATTGGATAAGACGTGATGTGGGACCGGAAGTTCTGTTCTATTGCATCGAATGTCGGACTTTTTGATATACGGTCGCGGACGCATTGAGTCATTTCACCTACGTAAGCCAGGCCACATAGGCATTTGATAAGGTAAATCACGAAGGACGAGTTACATGTGTAAAAGTCTCTTGCTTGATAGATTTTGCCCGAATGGGGATGTGTAATCCTGTTTCCCTTAATGACGTTAGTGCACTGGGCACAGTGCAGACATGGGTAGGTGCCTGTCTTGCGGGGGGCCAAGGTGGTTTGTCTTATTTGTGGTGTGGTTGAACCAATATCAGCGTGTACCAATTGATCTTTGAGATTGGTGGGACGTTTGTAGCACATACGGATCGGGTTTCTGAATTCAGATACTTTAGGGTATGATCGTTCTAGTATGGACCAATGTTTTTTAATTATATTTTGGATCTTTGATACAAAGGGATGATAGGTGGTTACGAAAGGAATGCGTGCGGAAGCTGTGCGTCTGGTAGGGCGTGTGGAAGTCTGTTGAGCTAGGGTCAGTTCTTCTAGTAGTCTAGTGGGATAGCCCCTATCCGTGAATTTATTTGCCATTTCTTGGAGGCGTTGTGTGCAGAGAGAAGGGTCTGCTACTATTCTAGCTACTCGTGTGAACTGAGATCGTGGTAAGGATTGCTTAGTATTACGGGGATGACAGCTGGAATAATGTAGTAATGTGTTGCGATCAGTAGGTTTTCGGAAAAGATTGGTACTGAAGACCCCAACCGGCTCATTAACCACCGATGTGTCTAGCTTATCCTGTCTGAGTCTGTGTGAGAGGTAAAGGTGAGATCCGGGTCTTGTTTGTTAATATGGTCAATGAAGTGTGACAGTGAGTCGTGGTCGCCAGTCCAGATACAAAAGATATCATCGATGTATCGATGCCAGGTTAATGCGAACTGTTGGAAGAGGAGGTTGGGATAGACATTGTCTTCCTCAAATTTTGCCATAAAGGCATTTGCGTGGGGCGGCGCTACATTAGCACCCATTGCTGTCCCCCGTTTCTGAATATAGAACTAGTTGCCAAACATGAAGTAGTTATTGTGTAGGACTAGTCTCAAGTGTGAGGCAGAAAGCTTGTGTGCTGGGTGTATAGTTGGAGTTTGAAATGAGACTCGAAACTGCTTTGATTCCCCTTTCATGGGCAATGGAGGTATAAAGACTATTTACGTCTAGTGTCACCAGTAGGCTATTGTCTGGAATATTTTGTAATGAGGAGATAGATAGAAAATGGGTGGTATCGAGTAGAAAGGAGCTGGTATTTTTAATTAATGGTGTAAGTATTCTTTCTAGAAAAATGGAGAGTGGAGAGAGAATAGAGTCTGTTGATGCGACTATGGGTCTGCCAGGGGGATCCGTTAGATTTTTGTGTATCTTAGGTAATATGTAGAGAACAGGGGTGACTGGATGTTCATTGAGGAGGAAGGTGTAAGTTGGTTTGTCGATTGTGCCTAGTAGGAGGTGGTTATCAAGAAGGGAGATTATTTCTTTTTTGATGCGAAAGATGGGATTATAGGGTACTTTGGAGTAAGTTGTAGTGTCCGATAGTTGTCGTGTTATCTCCCTGACATAGGCTGTAGTGTCCATGACTACTATGGCTCCGCCTTTGTCGGCTGGTTTTATCGTAATGCTTTTGTCCTCCCTTAGTGTGTTGAGAGCAATCAGTTCTTCACTTTTCAAATTGCGAGGTATGTACATAGATTCACTTCATCTTTAGATTCTTTTAGGGTGTTGTCTATACCTTTTTCAATAAAGGCCTCGGCTGCATGGTAGTTTTTAGGGGGCATGAATGAACTCTTCTTTTTAAGGTTAAGGGAATTTATTGATAAATCTGAGCATGGGCTCAGTGTTTGAAGTGTGGGCCCTTGTGGTTGTTGATCAAAATGTGCCTTTTTAATCGGATAGATCTATAAAACCGTTGCAAGTCCTGTTCCAAGGAGAAAGAGTGGAAAGAACCGGACGGGCAAAAGGAAAGCCCTTTGGATAGTGTGTTTAGTTCTGCAGGGGATAATGTACGGGATGATATATTTACTACTATGTTCGTACCTGTGACCGTGTCTGTATCCCTGTTGTGTTTCGATTGGCGTCTTCCCCTTCCTCGACGTATGCGGCTGGTCTTCTCCTTCCTGGGCGATATCCGCACCTGTGAAAAAAATGCTGGTTCCGGTAGCCAGTTGATCGTTCGCTCCCTGAGGAGGATGAAGCGTAGCCTGTGAAGGTAGAGTAGTCGTTGCCCGTCGAAGAACTTTGCCACTGCCATCTTTAGACTCTCTGTAATTGATAATCCTCCGAATCACGGAAAAATTTGTTGCGTTTGGTTGTTTCAAGGTGTTTTTGATGGTCGTTAAGGATTCGTTCAGTCTTCTGTTTGAGATCAGCCCACTCTGCCGCCGGAATTGTGGAAACTAATTGCGTCTCAATCGCTGTTAGTTTTTCTTTGGAGTCGATAATCGATTTCTGTAGAAATTCCATGCTTAAGACTATAATGTCTAAAGAACATTTATTGATAATGGATTCGAACTTGTTACAGTATTCGTTGTTGTTAGGAAAAAGAGTTGGACGAAGGTGGACCCGAAGGCCCCTTGGGATTTTCTTCTGTTTAAAATATTCTGCCAAGGTAGTGCAGTGCAGTTCCGTAGCAATGAGTTTCTTAGATTCACGTTCCCAATCCCGCGACCGGAATTCACTGGGTAGTATATGTAGAAAGTTGCTTGACGTGTGCACTTGTGACACCATTTCCTCTGCAGTGGAATTTTCGTATGAGAAAGTAGATGACGACATCTGGAGGGTGATCAATCACACAGGAAATAATCCAGCGTATGTAATGGTTGTAGTGGATGGCACTCCTGGTGAGTAGTGGTCGGTGCTCAGTGGAGAAGGTCAGTCAGAATATACATAGAAACCACGGCACTCGATGTATCGTTTGTCAAAGTTAATTCATTTATTTATTGTCCATCCCAAATAGGATCTTTAGTTGCAAGTGGCCAACGTTTCGGTCCACTAGGACCTTGATCACGGCCTAAAAATAGGTACATCATATTTTAGTATATCTTAGATACAGTATCACAGGACATTAATAAATACAGAAAATTCTCAACAAATAAAGCAAAATGTTATAATTTCAGTAGATTGGTGCATCATATAAAGGCAAGTTGGATAACACTTGGCAGAACATGGATCATTATCTTCGTGTATTCTAGTAAGGTCGGTATGAAAATCTGTATATAGGAAAATTATCATATGATATATTATAATAAAATATATTTTTGAGTACAGGTTACCATCTTTTGGCTATAGCATAGTCACCGAATATGGCTATTGGCTAACCTAGTGTATTAAAATATGGTAAAGACACTGGGACGTATTTGAGAAAATAATAGTGACAATGAATTTTGTCATAGTTGCAGTGATCCCTTGTCTTGGGTCCTTTTAGGATTCTTGTTTTTTTTTTCTTATTACCTGCATCATACCAATGAGAGGCTATTTCTAGCCACTGTTCCCCTCCCCTGGACATGTAATCCATGTCCCAGGAAGGATCCGCATCGAAATGCGGCCAGGCTGTCTTATCACCCAGACATAGTCCTTTGACCATATCCATATGATAAATACTATTGTCAATGTCACCATCCCTGGGAAATGGATCTGCAGCATCCATTGCCTCAGTCCAGCCTGCTAAACTATCTACCCATGGGTTGATCAGGTAATAATTTGTTGGACTAACACGAGCTACATAGATTGTGCAAGTTTCCCCTTGTTCTGGTTTAGGGTATTCAGTTTTAGACCCTTGTCCTCCCACGTTTGTATTTTCTGTTTAGAGGATAAGTGAGACAATCTCTGTCAGGACTGGCTGTACTGAACCGTAAAGTCTCTCACCGGACCCGAGGATGACCCTCTCGATCCCGGACACGAGCCCCCAAAGCTATAAGGAAATTGGACCCTTGCTAGATACCCCTAGTACCGGACTTCGGTGGTCAGCTTGGGTTAAGTCTTATCTGGCGCCAGGAGAATTATCTTGTCAGATACAACACAAACACGTGTCTGTTCAAATTCACTCTGATTTTATTGTCCTTCAGTTCAGCCTTTTATAAGGCAGAGAGTATAATTTACATAGTAACAGCATTAACCAATCATATGTAGACACATATAGGCCGGTAAACATTAAGCCGGAATGACCTTGTAAAGCGTGACTGTCTTGACTAGAATTTAGGAATTTCAAGAAACTGGGACAGGGAAAGAAACCCAAATTCCAGTGGGGGAACTTGAAACAGTGCATGAACAAGATGCTATCACAATACATATTTTTAGAACAGACAAAATGGAGTCTCATATATCCCTTCACTGTTCTAATAGAATCTTTGTTGCATCCTCTGACAGTATGTTCTAAGTTCCCTATAATCTGTTCGGTCTGTTTTCAAAGTGGCCTGATCATTATAACCTTTGTGGCTTGTAATAATTTGGTGGCGTCTTCTTTCTTGGTCAGGTTTTTGTGTGTTCCATTATTTTTAATTCTCCTGTCAGATTCCACAGTTTTCTGAAATGTCGCTATGTCTTTTACTATTTCTTGTCTTGGATATTTCATGGGTTTGGCTTTGAGATCTGTGTGGAAAAATCGTATGGGATTCTTTATTAGAGATGGCCTTGCGGGTCGCCCGGCGGTCGTTTCGCGGCAAACTTTGCGTGTTCGATTCGCTGAACATATAGAGATATTCGCACCCGCCATTTCCTTTTACATTGTGAAGAACTTTGACCCATGACATCAGGTGGTACAGGACAGCGAATTGAGACATTTCAGAACATGGACACACCCCCTACCATATAAATAAACCTGATCTGGCCGCCATTTTACATTCAGTGTTTTTCCAGTGTAGGGAGAGGTTGCTGTGTGGAGCAGGGACAGGCTGTTGGGGACACCAAACGCCAGCTAATAGGTCCACAAAAGTCCTTCTAAGGACTGGTATAGGTGTGCTATCGATAGGTGATACACAGAGGGGTGCGATATACTTATAATATACTTTTTTATAATGAGTCAAAAACGCATAGATCTATATAGTGGTCCCCTGGAAGCTAGGGGCTTACTAGGGCCATTTTTATATAGGTTAAGGTTCCGGACGGGTCGCTCTTATCAGGGAGGTTGGTCTGTGGTTAGTCCATCAGGGCCAGAATAGCACCCCCCTGTAGGGCAATATCGGGGACAATTCTTTGCCCACCCTGTCCTTTCAATACCACATCATCTAACCCAGGGATAGGTGTTTTTTTTGCTTTCCCTCCGGGATTCATGGATGTGCACTGGAACCCCCCCTGGATTGTGGTAGGACATATGGTTTCTGATTTGGTGCCGCCGAACACCTGATTTGGTGCCGCCGAGCACTTGTTATTGCCTACACCACATCTATGCTTTTTGCTTAACTTCAATAATTAAATTTATTTTCATTTTGAGGGATATCTTTTCCATTCACACGTCCGCAAAATGGGTCCGCATCCGTTCTGCAATTTTGCAAAACCGGTGCAGACCCATTAATTTTCAATGGGGCCTTGAGTGTGCTATCCGCATTTGCGGATCCGCACTTCCGCATCCGTGCTTCCGCAAAAAAAGAACATGTCCTATTCTTGTCCGCAATTGCAGACAAGATTTGGCATTTTCGGTTTGCCGACAGTGCCGGCGATGTGCGGTCCGCAAATTGCGGAATGCACATTCCCGGTGTCTGTGTTTTGCGGATCTGCAAAACACTTACGGACGTGTGAATTTACCCTCATAGTAACATTATTAAAGGTTACGTTTTATCTTTATGTATATTCTAATGGATTGCCTTCCGTGTACAATGTTATAATATACTTTCTATGTTAGAAAGTATATTATAGTGCATTTGTTTTGTGCGGCAGGTGTGTGCGGTACTGCAGGTATATAGAGGGACAAGCGTTATTGGAACAACTAATTTCTACTGGTGTGATATACCAGTTGTCCCCCCAAAAAACTGATTGAAGCGGGGTGTTATATACCAATATACTTTCTTTATAGTGCATTTGGGTACTCTATAGTGCATTTACGCGAAAATTATATTGCCGATATTTCGCACTCTTGGAATGGTCCTACCTATCTTGTGCTCTCCTTTACCTCCATGATGGTGGGTATGTCAGCGGAAAGAAAGTGTAGGAGCCAGGTGTTGGTGGTTGAAAAAGATGCTGGTCAGGCCTGGAAAGTGGTAGAAGACAGCTAGTTGGAGGAGAAAGTAGATGTCGGCAGAGTGCACTTCAAATGAAGTTAGTGTAATGGAGGACAGCACTGGAGTACAAGTGAAGGGGCAGTTGTCTGATAAAAGACCAACTCCTCCACTATGTTTGATACTGGGGTGCACAATGTGAGAAAAATGAAATCCTATACAGTAAGAATGCAGCAGGAGAGGCATTGTCAGAGGGTGTCAGCTATGTTAAATCTTGGAAGAAAAGTTTGTGAAAAATTTCATGAATATACGAGTTTGTTGCAGAGCGAGCGTCCCATAATGCTCCTGCTAGAGAGGCGGGAACCAGGGGCCAAAACATGTTTTCAAGACTTCAGGGGAGAAATATATAGGAGATCGATAGTTGGAGATATAGTCGGGATCTGTTGAGGGGGAAGGGGGGGGGGTCAGGATTTGAAGATTTATTATTTTTTTTATTTTAAGCTAAAATCCAGCCTGTGAATTTTTAGTCTTTTCAGTCAGTTGGAGTTGACGGGCTCCCCATCTCTGCTCTGACCTTATAAACACTCATTGTAGCTTAGTTCTTGTCTAACTGATAAGAATGTGGCTTAAATAAGTGTTTTTGATCTCTCAGCAGTTTAGAGATGCGGGTTATTAGATAATGGCACAAAGTGACTGTAATAATAAAGTAAGAAAGACTGTTAACCCTTTTGTGATAGAACAGCTCAATATTTTTAATAAAGGCCAATTGAAAATATAGTATGTCCTATTGTCCGTTTTGCGGACAAGAATAGGCATGTCTACAATGGGCCGTCCGTTCCGCAAATTGCGGAAGGCACATGGGCGGCTTTTGTTTTTTGCAGATCCGCTGTTTGCTGACCGCAACAAATGGCACGGTCGTGTGCATGTAGCCTAAGAAAGTATCATCTATGTAACGCCACCACCTGAGCACCTGGCTGAAGTGGCGGCATCCATAGAAATCTCCTCAATGGGTCATGTAGATATTGGCATAGGTCAGCGCCATGTTAGACCCCATCACTGTACTGCAGATCTGTATATAAAAATCATCCTGAAATAGGAAAAAGTTGCACGTAACAAAACGTGGCAGAGAAAGCAAAAATTCTTTGCATTCAATAGTTTGTTCAGTGTGAGATTAAGGCTAGGTCTACACAACGACATTTGTCACGCGACAATTTTTATAATTGTAATCCACTCAAGATGGATTTTTCTGCGACTGTTGCGTCGCAGTATGTTGCAGTGCAACACCGTAGACTACCATTGTAAAAATTGTCGTGTGACATAGGGCACAACTACACTGCGACATGTGTCGTCGTGTAGACCTAGCCTAACAGTCAGCAACTGCCCGCAGTCCTAATTCATGCTCTATTGATGTATAAAGACTCACTACATCAAAACATGCAAGAATGGCCATGGGTGGTACAGTACCTGTAAATTCTCAATTTAGTAAAGAAATCCTGTATCCCTTATGTAGGACCTGGCAGAGGTGGCAAAAAGACCAAAATTGGCTATGTTAGAAAAAAGTAATCGGCCCAGAGGTGCCCTTAGTGATTTATGAATCATAGGGAGCGTGTAAAGCATTGGGGTCACCAGTCGTTCACAGTAAAGAATTTCTCTTCAATAATGCCAGCAATCTTTGCCTGGTCCAACATAATCCAGAGTTGTCTCAGGGACACAAATTTGGGGTCAGAAGTCCCAATCTTACATACATTAGTATCGGCAAGCTGATTTGTAATCTCTGGTATGTAATCCAGTGTATATCTTTAGCTCGATGATTTTCATGAATAATTCAACATCACTAACTCAATTGTAATCCCCCTGCTACAGACATGCGTTCCTGTTAAAACCAAACTAAGTTTAACAGAAGAAAAAAAAAAATACACAGGTCTATTACTAACTCAAACCAGTTTGTCTTGGATACAGGACAATTGACCCTTATTTAAAACTGCTAATTAGGCCTCTGAGGGAAGTAGGAGAGATTTACCACTACATCTTTTGGCTTAAATTTCAGCCCTCTCTGGCCTTAAAATGTTTTATCTTTTCCGACATTTTTGCTGTCATCTACCGCCATGTCTGGTGGGTTCCAAACCTTGTCCTAAAAAATTAGCCAAGCTAGTGGTGGAGGCAATTGATCCAATAGATTCTACCGATTGCGAGCCTGTGAAGTAGATTTCTTAGGTTGGGAGTGCTTGATCTCTTTTGTTGTTTTCCGATTCCTTCTCAATTCCCCTTGACAATTGTAAACAAAACTAGTGGTGTAGTCCTCCATGTCTCATCTACTTGCACTGTTTTGTAGTTTGCAAATCACCTTTTGAATTTGTCAAAATGAGAATTATACATCTAATTGATTAAAAACCAGTTGTCTTCTGATTTTGAAAAATTTGCCCTCAATATCCTGAATCTTAAGTTTCACGGAGGCTACCTCTTTCTGTAAAAAATTCCACATTAAGTAAAATTATGTCAAAGGAGTACTTTTGATATCTGAATAAATCTTGCACAAAAATCAGTTTTTAGAAAAAAGATCCAGTCTCAAATAAGAATGCATCCCGCTTGGTATTCTATGTAGATGTTGTTCACCTAATGTTAGTAGATGTATCTCTCTAGATTGATCAAGCGTTTGGGTTCAACTTCATACTTTAAATCCGTAACAGAAAATGTAGACGAGACCTCTCGCCGTGTTCTGCAGTATCCGCTCGTTGTCCTCCTGGGTATAGGAGAAAACATCGGGGTGTTCACATCCACAGGCTTGTTCCAAAGACATGGTGCAAATCTTCTCAGTTCAATTAACAAAAATGCATAAGGCTACTTTCACACTAGCGTTAAATTTTTCCGGTATTGAGTTCCGTTATAGGGGCTTAATACTGGGAAAAAATGTTTGTTGTCCCCATTCATCGTCAATGGAGACAAAACTGAATAGAACTGAGTGCCACAAAATGCATTGCGTTCCGTTTAGTTGCGTTCCCAGAACGGAGAGCAAACCTCAACATGTTGTATTTTGCTTTCCGTCGTGGGGAAGCGGAGCAAAATGGATCCGTCATGACCCAAATGCAAGTCAATGGGGACGGATCCGTTTTCTCTGGCACAATCTGCCACAATAAAAAAAACTGATTTTTGGCAATGTTAAAAATGTTAAAGATAATACAACCGTATCCGTTCATTCAGTTGCAGATGGTTGTATGGTCAGTAACCCTGCCGGATCCACCAAAAACGCTAGTATGAAAGTGGCCTAAAACAAAAAGCAGCACTATCCAAATAGTTGGGTGCAATCTCCTTATGGACCAGTTACCAGGATACACAGTTAATATAGAAAAATCAAAAAAGGGCAGCATTCCAAAATTGTATACATACACACAACAAAAGACATTATTCTTGAGATATGGGGCCAGCCCTGTTATCTTGGGCTGCTTAGGTCTGAGAAGCTAGAAGATGAATTCAAAGGCCCTAGATGAACAGACACAATACTGGACACGCAAGCTTGTACACAAGACTCGCCAAGGAGAGGGAAGAGTTGGCCCTAAATTAGTATCCATATTATACAAGTATATAGGGGCACACTCAAATGGGAGTACTGAATCCACCGAGTGGATGTCATTTATTAAAACGCACACAAAAAATAAAATGCTATAGAATGGCAACAATATATACCATACATGTTAAAAAAACAAAACCACTGTGAATCCTATACTGGCTATAAAAGGCTATAGACTCCCTCTCCTTGTCCAGTGTAGCGCTACTCCTAAAGTCGTCCAACATAAGCAAAATGTCAGCCAAGTAGTGGAATCAACCTGTCAGTATGTTATATGCAGGTGGCTGTTGCACTGTAGAGGACCGCTATACTGTAGAAGACCGTATCATCAATAGGTTAAAACCCCAGGCTTAGTCCGATAAATATTTCAATCGTATCAATAAGCAGTCACTGATCACTTCAGGGTAGCCACAACCACTGTGCCTGAAAGGTGTAACAGACAGGTACACTCCAAACAGGAGCTGGGTCTTGCCCTTCACTGCATTGTAGCAGCGCTGGTTCCAGGCGGCCGCACACCAGCGGCGTCCCACGTTGTGTGCTGAACCTGTGCGTGGCGTCCCACGTGACCTGGTTACTCTGGAGACCCGATGGAGTTAAAGTGACGTCACTAATACGCAACGGCTTTTTCCTGGATTCGAACGTCTCCAATTCTTTCTTTATATGAAGATATTGTCTCTACTGGATAAATGAGACATATGCTCACTCCTTACGCCAGACTCGTTTCGAGGTGCTGTACCTCTTCCTCAGTGGCCAACTGAGTGAGCGCTTCCACACACTATTAAAGGGGCTAATGTTCCCATAATGCTCCACTTTATTCTGCATTATTGAAACTCCGAACTGGAGTGAAGTCTCTACATTTCTGTATATCCTCAAACCTTAAGGCATAATAGATCCACATAATTGGCAATTTACATCTTCTTGTAAAATAGAATAAAATCTATAACATATTAAAATAATAAATATATTTAAAAATGCAGGAACATAGAGCCAATTACGCAACAATATGTGCTATAAGACATACCGCATAACAAAATGCATGCAGTACCGTTAACTATGAACATAACCCAACCTAACATAAATAGCTTATAGGATAAAGGGGGGTATTCCATAGTGGTTGATCTAAAACAATCGTATACTTGCGTTCCTCAAAAGAACTTGTACTAATAAAACTGTTCTGAATAACTAGAAAATATCAAGGAAACATAGAAAAGTAATCGATGAAACATCGAAGGAAGGAATCAATCGAGGGATTCTTTCAGAGAATTATATCGAAGGAAAGCCGTATGGAAAATCGTAAGGAAAATGGTATGAAGATCGTATGTACTGAGGGAGCTGTCTGCTAGGGAGGGGAGATCGGAGTGTCGATAAACGACCAGGCTCCGATGTCTCGTCACCACCAGACAACCCCCCCCCCTCCCCTAAAATTCACAGAAATCCAAAGACTTCCATTTCGGCATTTAGGCCCCTTGGGATCATTGTGTCAAACTCTAAGATCCTTCGAGATTCTTGTCTTGACATATGAGCTATGTGATTCCCACCTATCAAAGATTCCCTGATTTTCTCAATCGCCATAAATCTTAGACCGGTGGGATCACAATTATGCATCAATTTAAAATGTCTTGACAATGAGTGTGTATCCAAACCCTTAATGTTTGACATATGCTCAGCTACCCTCTTCTTGAGTTTTTAGTTCTTCCTATATACTGCTTTCTACACTTGCATTCAAGCATGTATATAATATCAGTGGAGTCACATGTCAAACATTCCTGTATGTCCCACTTGAAGGAGTTGGATACAGACTCCACCTGAGTGGTCTTCTTAGGAAAGGCAGTAATCTTACAATTGGCACATCTACCGCACCTAAAAAAACCTTTTATTGCCAACCAATTGTTTTTACTCAAGCTCATTTTTTCTTTTTACTGTAGGGGCTACTTTGCCAGCCAAGTTTCCAGCTCTAGTATAAGTAATCTTAGGGGCTTCACTTAGAACATGGCATATCCATTTGTCGTTTAATAGATGTCCCCAATGTCTTATTATTTTTTCCATTACCCTATATTGAGAATTAAATGGTAGGACTATTCTGAGAGTTTCATCCTGTTGTTGATGGAACCCTATCCGAAAAGAACTTTCCTTTCCATTTTCTTCACCCTAAGTAATGAGTTATCTATTAATTGTACTGGATAGTCCCTCTCCAGGAACTGTTTCAAACATTCTGCTTCATTTTCAAACTTAGAATCCTCAGTACAATTCAGTTTTAATCGACGGAATTGACTGGTGGGGACATTGATCAACCAGCGTGGTAAATGGCAACTAGAGAATCTGATGAAACTATTCCTAGTAACTGGTTTGAAGAATGTGTCACAGCATAATCTATCCGCTTGTACACATCTCAAAGTCCTGAAATTCCACCCTTTCTTTACTAATACTAAACAAAGTTTTTGTCATTAGTGTTGATATACTGTACTTCAAAAAGAAGTCCAACGACTCGGGTGAATCCCGCCAGACAAACAATGTCATCGATATATCTACGCCATAGCACCAGACTCGTCCCCAGCTTTAGCATGATGACCTCTCTTTCCCACTGTGCCAAAAATAAATTGGCATAGCTGGGGGTGAATCTGGTGCCCATGGCGGTGCCAGTACGCTGGACATAAAATTCCTGCTCAAATGAAAAATAGTCAGTAAATATGTGACTCCATCCAGTAGAAACGACATCTGTTCACTAGCTGGACCCCCATCTGCCAATAGTTGTTCCTGCAGCGCCTGCACTCCTTGCTTATGGTTGATCACTGTGTACAAGGATCCGACGTCAAGTTCCCAAAATCCACTTGTCATCCCATTTTACCTTTTCCTAGGCACTTTATAATGTCAGTAGTGTCCTTAATGTAGGATGGCATCCGTTTAACATATGGTTGCCGCCATTGATCTATATATTTAGATAGGTTACAAGAAATGGAGCATATCCCTGACACTATTGGACGTCCGGGGGGTGACTTCATATCTTTGTGGATCTTGGGTATTCAGTAGAACGTCGGAATCCGTTCCTCTGTATCTAGAATAAATCTGGCTTCTTGGCTAGAGAGGAAGCCTGCTTCTAAACCTTTATTGCAGTATTCCTCCAATGTTTTAAAATATCCCTCTGGTGGATCCCCCTTTAATTTTTGATAAGTACTTGCCTCTTCTAATTGCCTTACATTCCTTCATATATGATTCTGTATTAAGTATAACTATAGCTCCCCCCTTATCTGCTGGTCTGATGGTAATGTCATTAATTTCCTGTAATGTTTTGATTGCTTTTATTTCATCATTACTCAGATTATTATTTAATTTACGACTTTTTATTTTTCTAAGGTCGCATTCTACACAATTTTTAAATGTAGCCATCTCATTGCTAATTTCCTGCCTAGGATATTTTTTAGATTTTGGTTTTAGACAGGTGTGTGAGTATTTCTACACACTTGCTGCTAAATCTGTCTCTCTGTTGATGGGATTTTTCATATAGTAATTTTTTAAACAGTTGCCTGATAAACTTCTCCACCCCTATAAAGGTGGCAAATTTATCTAGGGGATTTTTTGGGGCAAATTTTAAACCCTTATTCAGAAGACTGACTTGGGGATCTGTAAGCTGGATGTCACTGATGTTCACTATGTTGGACGTGGATTTGTGTGATATCTTTTTGTTTGGAATGTCGTCTTCTACGGATCTTTCTCTGTTGTGATCTACTGTGTGTCCTGGTCTGTGCTGGTGTATGATATTGATCTAACCTCTGTTGTGGTCTGTGATCCTGTTTTTGTGTATAGTGATTCCCCCTGTTGTGAGGGTAATCCGTTGGACGTTCCCTTAGATTGTACTCGTGTTGGTATCCCTGTTTCTTGTGAACGTGCTTCCTCGTGTTCTGTCGTGAAATCCGCAGCCGGTATTTTAGTGAGTGACAGGCCTTTTGGTATAAAGCCTCTTAACAAATATTGTGTCAACGACCTTATTTCCCATTTGTTGCGTAATTGCCGCTGTAATAGCTTCTCCAATTCTTTAAAAACCTCATCCACTGATTTCTCAAATTCTACAATCACATCACCTCTAACATTAAAGGTGAATGAATCGATTTTCTTATATTTGTTATTTAAGTGCTCCCAAATGTCCATGTCAGACGAGAAGGGAGCTCAACTGCCAAGGGTGCAATGCAAATACAATGGATAAACCAACACCAGCGGCTCAACCTCTCGCCTAAAATGGATAAGGTGCTCACCTAAAAAGGCCCACCCTCAGGCCCAAGGCAAAGTCAACAGTATATAGGGGCACACTCAAATGGGAGTATTGAATTCACCGAGTGGATGTAATTTATTAAAACACACACAAAAAATAAAATGCTATAGAATGGTAACAATATATACCATGCATGCTAAAAAGACAAAACCACTGTGAATCCTATACTGGCTATAAAAGGCTATAGACTCCCTCTCCTTGTCCAGTATAGCGCTACTCCTAAAGTCGTCCAACATAAGCAAAATGTCAGCCAAGTAGTGGAATCAACCTGTCAGTATGTTATATGCAGGTGGCTGTTGCACTGTAGAAGACCGTATCATCAATAGGTTCAAACCCCAGGCTTAGTCCGATAAATATTTAAATCGTATCAATAAGCAGTCCCTTTCAGGCACAGTGGTTGTGGCTACCCTGAAGTGATCAGTGACTGCTTATTGATGCGATACTTGCACAGATGAGCACAAAGCCATAGAAAATTGTCATTAATGTTATTGTACAGAGCTTATAATTCCCAGCAGACACATCTGTTGAGATTATATTTTGTCAATTCTGACCGCAAGGGAAATGGTTTAGAGTAAGTTTGGACACGGTGAAGAAAGGTACCAAACATCGAGAACATTAAAATGCATTTGGAAAGTTCAGACCATTTACTTTTTTTTTTTCACATTTTATATGGCCTTGGGCTAAAAAAAAAATTTCCTCTCCATCATTCTGCACTCAATACCCCAAAATGAGAAGGAGAACACAGAGGGTTAAAAGTCTTTGCCAATTTATTGGGCATCGTGCTCCCTCTTTCCATCTTGCTGACAATCATGGGCAGCAGGTAGCTTAAAGTGTTTGTCAGCAGAAAAATGGGTATTAACCTGGCTGACATTAGTGATTGTGCTAAAGTCAGATGAACATGACTATATTGGTCCCATTTCATTATGTGCCACCGTTATCTAGAAAAACTTTTTAAATATGCAAATGAGCCTCGGAGCCTGCTCTGTTCTCCCACAGTGAGGAAGCTGGCAGCCGGCGAGCGTCCTTTCCTTACCGCGCCTGTGCTGAATACTGAACAGCAAGAGATTTCCCCAGCGCACTGGCCCTGTCAATCAAGTTTAGCAGTGCGTGACCAGAGGTGGGAGAACAGCGCCTCTAGGAGCAGGCGCAACGCCGCCCAGCCACTCCCTGCTACTAGAGTCTCATTTGCATATTATAAAAGTTCTTTTTTTTTTATAAATAACGAATGCACATAGGGAAATGGGACTAATATATATAGTTATGTTCCGATGACCTTAGCACATCACTAATGTCAGCCAGGTTAATACCCATTTTTCTGCTGACCAGAAACCATTTAACTCTTGTATCTGTGCTCTGTCAGAGCTCACTTCCTGCTAGAGTCCTGTACTGGTAGGGCTTGCATGAGCGTGTTGGTGCTATTTCACACTAGTGGATGCCGTGCGTGACATCCGCTGCGTGAATGACAGCCAAGACCCGCTGAAGACAGAAGTACGGAGCATTAACATGATTGATAATGCTCTCTATCTCTGATCTTTTTACTACAAAATCATGGTGTCAACTTTCTCAATGATTTTTGTAGTAAAAAGATCAGAGGCACGGAGCATTATCAATCATGTTTGTGCTCAGTGTCTCTGCTGTCCGCAGCTGGTCTTGGCTCTCATTCACGCAGCGGATGTCACGCACGGCATCCGCTCGTGTGAAACAGCCCTTACTCCTCCCTTGTGAGGCAGCACGGACATGCCCTCTATCTCCCCAGCCTATGGCTGGATTGCAGGAAGTACTTTAAAGGCTCTTTCTGCCCCAAGAAGATGCCTGAGAACTCATGGTAACTATCTAGTTTATAGTGTGAAGGTGTTTTTGGAGTTTGTGTACCGGACCCTGCATTTGGATTTATCAGATTTTGCTTGTTTGACGCCTGAATCTGACCTTGGCCTTTGTTTATGGACTTTGCTTGATCACTGCCTGCCCTGACTTCAGAATTCCTGACCACGCACTTCCCCTCGGTGCTTGCACCAGTATCTTTTGACCCTCTGGTCAGCTGTCACTGACTTCTCTGGAGTGGCACTTGGCAACTACCCCAAGCCTATCCTCACAATAGGCCCAAGCCTATCCTCACAATCGGAGGCTCTAGTGAAGACCAGGTAGTTGCTTAGTCATGCCCCTCCAGAGTATAGCCAGTCGGTGGCGTAGTTTGTCCACACCCACTTGCATAACATAGAAGAGAAAAGATAATCCTTTAATAGTCCCACCTTGGGGAAATTAAGTGTTAAAGCAACACAGTACAAAAATTCCAAAATATAGGCATTTCTGTGACAGTAGGGTACAGAAAAATAAGGGATATAGATATTGCAGAATAAAATCAATCTCTGGATGGAAATCTATCCACAGGAACCCATTAGGCAATGAGGGCAGTTGCTTTGTAATGATTGGCGTCACGCACAGGGAGGAAAAAGGGAAAGCCCTGCCCAAGGGAGAGGGAAAGGTGGTGACTAGGGATGAGCGAACCCGAACTGTATAGTTCGGGTTCGTACCGAATTTTGGGGTGTCCGTGACACGGACCCGAACCCGAACATTTTCGTAAAAGTTCGGGTTCGGTGTTCGGCTCTTTCTTGGCGCTTTTTGAAAGGCTGCAAAGCAGCCAATCAACAAGCGTCATACTACTTGCCCCAAGAGGCCATCACAGCCATGCCTACTATTGGCATGGCTGTGATTGGCCAGTGCAGCATGTGACCCAGCCTCTATTTAAGCTGGAGTCACGTAGCGCCGCACGTCACTCTGCTATGATCAGTATAGGGAGAGGTTGCAGCTGCGACGTTAGGGCGAGATTAGGCAGATTAACTCCTCCAAAAGACTTCATTCTGTGATCGATCTGCAGCTGTGGATCATTGAAGTGCTATTATTGACTTGCTCACTTTTTTGAGGCTGCCCAGAGCGTTTTTAGATCACTTTTTCTCTGGGGTGATCGGCGGCCATTTTGTGACTTGTGGTGCGCCAGCACAAGCTATCACCAAGTGTATTTAACCATCGATAGTGTGGTTATTTTGTGCTATATCCTACATCAGCTGCAGGCTGAGCCTGTGTCACGAAGTGCATTTAACCATCAACAGTCTGGTTATTTTTTGGCCATATACTACATCAGCTGCAGGCTGAGCCTGTGTCACCCAAGTGCATTTAACCATCAACAGTGTGGTTATTTTTTGGCCATATATTACATCAGGGGCAAGTTGAGCCTGTCACCCAGCGCCTAAAAAATAGACCTGACATTTCTATTTAACCAAATCTGTACTGTTTTAGCTGGTCAAGTTATTTGTAGTGACCGTAAAAGCACACTTCTTTTTTTTTCTGGGTTGAAAAACCATTCCCAAATTTGCCATTCTCAAAATTGTGGTGAACGGGAACAATGAGGAAAACATCTAATAAGGGACGTGGACGTGGTCGTGGTGGTGTTAGTGGACCCTCTGGTGCTGGGAGAGGACGTGGCCGTTCTGCCACAGCCACACGTCCTAGTGAACCAACTACCTCAGGTCCCAGTAGCCAGCAGAATTTACAGCGATATTTGGTGGGGCCCAATGCCGTTCTAAGGATGGTAAGGCCTGAGCAGGTACAGGCATTAGTCAATTGGGTGGCCGACAGTGGATCCAGCACGTTCACATTATCTCCCACCCAGTCTTCTGCAGAAAGCGCACAGATGGCGCATGAAAACCAAGCCCATCGGTCTGTCACATCACCCCCATGCATATCAGGGAAACTGTCTGAGCCTCAAGTTATGCAGCAGTCTCTTATGCTGTTTGAAGACTCTGCTGCCAGGGTTTCCCAAGGGCATCCACCTAGCCCTTCCCCAGGGGTGGAAGAGATAGAATGCACTAACGCACAACCACTTATTTTTCCTGATGATGAGGACATGGGAATACCACCTCAGCACGTCTCTGATGATGACGAAACACAGGTGCCAACTGCTGCGTCTTTCTGCAGTGTGCAGACTGAACAGGAGGTCAGGGATCAAGACTGGGTGGAAGACCATGCAGGGGACGATGAGGTCCTAGACCCAACATGGAATAAAGGTCGTGCCACTGACTTTCACAGTTCGGAGGAAGAGGCAGTGGTGAGACCAAGCCAACAGCGTAGCAAAAGAGGGAGCAGTGGGCAAAATCAGAACACCCGCCGCCAAGAGACTCCGCCTGCTACTGACCGCCGCCATCTGGGACCGAGCACCCCAAAGGCAGCTTCAAGGAGTTCCCTGGCATGGCACTTCTTCAAACAATGTACTGATGACAAGACCCGAGTGGTTTGCCTGAAGCGAGGCATTAACGTTCTGAACCTTAGCACAACCTGCATGACCAGGCACCTGCATGCAAAGCATGAACTGCAGTGGAGTAAACACCTTAAAAACAAGGAAGTCACTCAGGCTCCCCCTGCTACCTCTTCTGCTGCTGCCGCCGCCTCGGCCTCTTCCTCCAGAGGCGGAGGAAGAGGCCGAGGCCAACGTTGGCACCTGCCGCCCAGCAAACATAGGATGTACCATCAACACCACCACCTGCGTCACCAAGCATCTCAACCATGTCACACGGCAGCGTTCAGCTCTCCATCTCACAAACATTTGAGAGAAAGCGTAAATTCCCACCTAGCCACCCTCGATCCCTGGCCCTGAATGCCAGCATTTCTAAACTACTGGCCTATGAAATGCTGTCATTTAGGCTGGTGGACACACACAGCTTCAAACAGCTCATGTCACTTGCTGTCCCACAGTATGTGGTTCCCAGCCGCCACTACTTCTCCAAGAGAGCCGTGCCTTCCCTGCACAAACAAGTGTCCGATAAAATCAAGTGTGCACTGCGCAACGCCATCTGTGGCAAGGTCCACCTAACCACAGATACGTGGACCAGTAAGCACGGCCAGGGACGCTATATCTCCCTAACTGCACACTGGGTAAATGTAGTGGCGGCTGGGCCCCAGGCGGAGAGCTGTTTGGCGCACGTCCTTCCGCCGCCAAGGATCGCAGGGCAACATTCTTTGCCTCCTGTCTCCTCCTCCTCCTACTCAGCTTCCTCCTCCTCTTCTTGCACCTGCTCATCCAGTCAGCCACACACCTTCACCACCAACTTCAGCACAGCACGGGGTAAACGTCAGCAGGCCATTCTGAAACTCATATGTTTGGGGACAGGCCCCACACCGCACAGGAGTTGTGGCGGGGTATAGAACAGACCAACGAGTGGTTGCTGCCAGTGAGCCTCAAGCCCGGCCTGGTGTGCGATAATGGGCGAAATCTCGTTGCAGCTCTGGGACTAGCCGGTTTGACGCACATCCCTTGCCTGCCGCATGTGCTGAATTTGGTGGTGCAGAAGTTCATTCGCAACTACCCCGACATGTCAGAGCTGCTGCATAAAGTGCGGGCCGTCTGTTCGCGCTTCCGGCGTTCACACCCTGCCGCTGCTCGCCTGTCTGCGCTACAGCGTAACTTCGGCCTTCCCGCTCACCGCCTCATATGCGACGTACCCACCAGGTGGAACTCCACCTTGCATATGCTGGACAGACTGTGCGAGCAGCAGCAGGCCATAGTGGAGTTTCAGCTGCAGCACGCACGGGTCAGTCGCACTGCGGATCAGACACACTTCACCACCAATGACTGGTCCTCCATGCGAGACCTGTGTGCCCTGTTGCGCTGTTTCGAGTACTCCACCAACATGGCCAGTGGCGATGACGCCGTTATCAGCGTTACAATACCACTTCTATGTCTCCTTGAGAAAACACTTAGGGCGATGATGGAAGAGGAGGTGGCCCAGGAGGAAGAGGAGGAAGAGGGGTCATTTTTAGCACTTTCAGGCCAGTCTCTTCAAAGTGACTCAGAGAGGTTTTTTGCAACACCAGAGGCCAGGTACAAATGTGGCCAGACAGGGCCCACTACTGGAGGACGAGGATGAAGCATGTTCACAGCGGGGTGGCACCCAAAGCAGCTCGGGCCCATCACTGGTGCGTGGCTGGGGGGAAACACATGACGATGACGATACGCCTCCCACAGAGGACAGCTTGTCCTTACCTCTAGGCAGCCTGGCACACATGAGTGACTACATGCTGCAGTGCCTGCGCAACGACAGCAGAGTTGCCCACATTTTAACGTGTGCGGAATACTGGGTTGCCACCCTGCTGGATCCCCGGTACAAAGACAATGTGCCCACCTTACTTCCTACACTGGAGCGTGATAGGAAGATGCGCGAGTACAAGCGCACGTTGGTAGACGCGCTACTGAGAGCATTCCCAAATGTGTCAGGGGAACCAGTGGAAGCCCAAGGCAAAGGCAGAGGAGGAGCAAGAGGTCGCCAACGCAGCTGTGTCACGGCCAGCTTCTCTGAGGGCAGGGTTAGCATGGCAGAGATGTGGAAAAGTTTTGTCACCACGCCACAGCTAACTGCACCACCACCTGATACGGAACGTGTTAGCAGGAGGCAACATTTCACTAACATGGTGGAACAGTACCTGTGCACACCCCTCCACGTACTGACTGATGGTTCGGCCCCATTCAACTTCTGGGTCTCCAAATTGTCCACGTGGCCAGAGCTAGCCTTTTATGCCTTGGAGGTGCTGGCCTGCCCGGCGGCCAGCGTTTTGTCTGAACGTGTATTCAGCACGGCAGGGGGCGTCATTACAGACAAACGCAGCCGCCTGTCTACAGCCAATGTGGACAAGCTGACGTTCATAAAAATGAACCAGGCATGGATCCCACAGGACCTGTCCATCCCTTGTGCAGATTAGATATTAACTACCTCCCCTTAACAATATATATTATTCTACTCCAGGGCACTTCCTCATTCAATACGATTTTTATTTTCATTTTACCATTATATTGCGGGGCAACCCAAAGTTGAATGAACCTCTCCTCTGTCTGGGTGCCGGGGCCTAAATGTGTGACAGTGGCCTGTTCCAGTGGTGGGTGACGTGAAGCCTGATTCTCTGCTATGACATGAAGACAGATTCTGCGCTGACATAAGGCCAGATTCTCTGTTACGGGACCTCTCTCCGCCTGGGCCTAAATGTGTGACAGTGGCCTGTTCCAGTGGTGGGTGACGTGAAGCCTGATTCTCTGCTATGACATGAAGACAGATTCTGCATTGACATAAGGCCAGATTCTCTGTTACGGGACCGCTCTCCTCTGTCTGGGTGCCGTGGCCTAAATGTGTGACAGTGGCCTGTTCCAGTGGTGGGTGACGTGAAGCCTGATTCTCTGCTATGACATGAAGACTGATTCTGCGCTGACATGAAGCCAGATTCTCTGCTATGGCATGAAGACTGATTCTCTGCTGACGTGAAGCCAGATTCTCTGCTATGGGACCTCTGTCCAATTGATATTGGTTCATTTTTATTTTTTTTATTTTTATTTTAATTCATTTCCCTATCCACATTTGTTTTCAGGGGATTTACCTACATGTTGCTGCCTTTTGCAGCCCTCTATCTCTTTCCTGGGCTGTTTTACAGCCTTTTTAGTGGCCAAAAGTTCGGGTCCCCATTGACTTCAATGGGGTTCGGGACGAAGTTCGGATCAGGTTCGGATCCCGAACCCGAACATTTCCGGGAAGTTCGGCCGAACTTCTCGAACCCGAACATCAAGGTGTTCGCTCAACTCTAGTGGTGACCCCTAACTCACCTTGCGGCTGGCACCTGACTGCCCTGACGTCCTTAGACAGGTTCCTCACCCGTGCGGCGATCACGTGCCTAAACCCTGGCTTTCCCTAAAATGAGCCCTAGATAGTGAACGGGCTGGTGGGATCGCTAGTCCGCACCACTGTCACTAAGAGGGAAACACCAGGGAGAGGACAGACAAAACAGACAAACACATACACCCAGGTAGGCGACCACAATAGACCACAAAGGTCCAACAGGGATCCGGAGGGTAGCGTTCTGGACCAACTACCAGAGAACGCAGCAACACAGCTCCAGAGGGTCAGAATAGATGTCCAGGCAGGAAGCTCTATATCTGGCAACCAGAGAAGTGTGAGAGGGGAATTTAAGGAGATTTGGGAGTGCTGGACAAGGAACAGCTGAGGAGAAGGAGCTACGGATCCCTGAGTGAGCCAAAAGGGTTTGCAAAGCAAACCCAGAAAGCTACCATAAGGAAACAGCCCTCTTACCTAGAGCGTGCAGCCAACCGCTGCGACTTCCTGACCCCGGGCGTGGTTCTTGACACCCTCGTGACATGCTTACGTTGGTGTTGATTGCACAGCCTTACAGCAGCAGGCAGGAATGACTTTCGATGGTACTCCTCACACTTGAGGTGAAGCAGTTGGTCATTAATGGTACTGCCTAATGCTATCAGTCTCATCTACCACCTCCACTGGGTCTAAGGGGCTCCCCAGGATGGAGTTGGCCCTTCTAATCAGTTTGTCAAGTCTTTCTCTCCCTGGTTTAGGTGCTGCTACCCCAGCAAGCCACTCAGAAGATGGCTTATGCCACTACAGAAATGAAAAAGGCTTAAGAAGTGCCCTCTGCACTCCAAAAGCTCTCAGCCTCCGGTGGAACCTGCTGTGACCCTTGTATAGTGTTATCTGCCCAGTCTAACTTATTGAGGAGCACACCGATAAAGTGGTGTAACTAACTAGAGTTCTAAGGGCTCCAGGGCAAACCTTGAATCCCCCCCCCCCCCAGTATAGGTTTGAATGCGCTGTTGTAGAATATTAAATAAGAGGTAGGTGTTTGTTTGTTTTTTTATTGTTACCATTATAAAATATCGAAAAAGTTTTAAAGTGTGCTGGAATAAAAATTCCCCACATAAGGCATAAACCTTTTTGACCCATATCTTGGTAAGTCACCTACAATTAAAAAGATGATTAACACTTAAATACTGATGTAGTAGAGTTAACACTCATGCTTTCTGAGATGTGTTATCTAAACTAAGCAAACACGTTCAATTGCTTTTCAATGGCTTTTTTGTTTAGAAATAACACCATGAATTAAGAAGTTTGAGTGCTAACCCTGCTTCATCGGAAACTATCTCTACAAGGTCCCCATAGTCCTCCCGACAGCTCCTACCGGATCTCCTGCTATTCAGCATAGCGCTCACATTTCGTCTCCAATGTGAGAGCGTACGCTAAAAAGAGGGACCCGGTAGGGGACCCAGATTGCCCGAACAGGTGTATGAGGGACAGGAGGGCTGGTGGTGGCGGCCGGGGCCATTAAGAGCAGGTGCTGCTGGCAGTTCTGTGGAGAGAAAAAAAATATAAGGCCTTGTATTACTGCTTACAGTATATGATAGTCTACTTCATAATGTAGGGGGCTGCATAAAACAGAGGTATCAAACCATCGTTTGTCGCAGACAGCCCCTTGCAGACAGAAGTGGAGAACCATTGTACCTTCCGACCGTAGGAGGCTGCATGAAACAAAGGTGTCAACCCTAATGAAAATTAGAATACAGTAGTAAATGTTTCAGATACTAGACACGTAGTAATCAAATTGGCATAGGTGAAAGAGAAAATAGATAGATAGATAGAGAGATATATATATATATATATATATATATATATATATATATATATATATATATATATATATATATATATATATATATAATCTCTATCTATCAGTACAGACCAAAAGTTTGGACACACCTTCTCATTCAAAGAGTTTTCTTTATTTTCATGACTATGAAGGCATCAAAACTATGAATTAACACATGTGGAATTATAAACATAACAAACAAGTGTGAAACAACTGAAAATATGTCATATTCTAGGTTCTTCAAAGTAGCCACCTTTTGCTTTGATTACTGCTTTGCACACTCTTGGCATTCTCTTGATGAGCTTCAAGAGGTAGTCCCCTGAAATGGTCTTCCAACAGTCTTGAAGGAGTTCCCAGAGATGCTTAGCACTTGTTGGCCCTTTTTGCCTTCACTCTGCGGTCCAGCTCACCCCAAACCATCTCGATTGGGTTCAGGTCCGGTGACTGTGGAGGCCAGGTAATCTGGCGCAGCACCCTATCACTCTCCTTCATGGTCAAATAGCCCTTACTTTCAAAGTTTTTTCCAATTTTTTGGCTGACTGACCTTCATTTCTTAAAGTAATGATGGCCACTCGTTTTTCTTTACTTAGCTGCTTTTTTCTTGCCATAATACAAATTCTAACAGTCTGTTCAGTAGGACTATCAGCTGTGTATCCACCTGACTTCTCCTCAACGCAACTGATGGTCCCAACCCCATTTATAAGGCAAGAAATCCCACTTATTAAACCTGACAGGGCACACCTGTGAAGTGAAAACCATTTCAGGGGACTACCTCTTGAAGCTCATCAAGAGAATGCCAAGAGTGTGCAAAGCAGTAATCAAAGCAAAAGGTGGCTACTTTGAAGAACCTAGAATATGACATATTTTCAGTTGTTTCACACTTGTTTGTTATGTATATAACTCCACATGTGTGGATGCCATAGTTTTGATGCCTTCAGTGTGAATCTACAATTTTCATAGTCATGAAAATAAAGAAAACTCTTTGAATGAGAAGGTGTGTCCAAACTTTTGGTCTGTACTGTATATATAATTTCTAAAATTACCTTTTATTAGATTATGGGTAATGGGACAAACCTATTGATAGTTACGCTCCCCTAACAATACAATAGATAAACAGAGATGGTGCAGGTATAGGCATAATATCTGGGGTGGCAGATATGAAAAGGAGGCTGGGTAGATACAAAATCTATCCCTAACCAACCCTAAGGTAGTCTCTGCCCAGGGATGCTCCCTGATGGTGGAGGCACCCTGTCCCCGTACCTAGGCCCTGAACCCAACGATTACAGCCCTACATACGAGTATATACCCAGCGTGTGTGTATATGTATAAAGATGACCTGAAATATTGTGACCCCCAACGTGTTTTCTCTGCAACTCGTGGCTCATCAGGGGGTGATCCCTGAAAAAAATATAGTAGGGATAACTCAATAGATAAAAAAGGGGTACTTGGCTCTCTGAGGTAATTTGTGGTAGTTGAGATGAAGCCAAGCACGCCAGTTGATATAAAAGGCTGGAAACAAATATTTAGACAATGTGTCATGATCAAATTGTACAACTTAATAATATGTCACACAGAGCTGTACTTACTGGCATGGAGGTGCCCACAAGACCTAAACCATCAATATTCAGGGGAGCTAGACTCTCTAGTGACAGACGCTGGCACTCTAAAATTTAAGCGCAGGCGCCACTCATCGCTTCCGGACGCCGGAGAGAGAACTTCTGGCCGTATGGAACGCATGCACGTGACTTCCGCTATTTGGAGTGTAAGTGTGGAACTCATCGCTCCGATTATGCTTAGTGAAGGTACAAGAGATGAAACTAAGACACCCACTGAACATATAAGCTCTGCGCTCAAGGTTGATGTATATAATTGACCCCAGAAATACTTTCATCAGTATAGAACAATGATGCACCTAATATAAATATACTGTCACTAGCTGTCGTTATTGAAAGGGGAGAGAAATATATAGAAATAAGAGGATAATTACATAATAGTGAAAGGGGCCCTATATTATGAGGTACCACCAGGACACTAATAATTGGATAGAGGAATCCCGAAAAAAAGGGTTAACCATACATAATATAGGTTAACCCTAATATACATAATATAAGTTAACCCTAATATACTTCTCACACCAAATTAGACCAAAAAGGGACAATGACAAAATTACTGAAGGCAAAGCCTATAAGGCAGGAGAGACAGTCTAAATGAAACACGTAAAAGTCAGTCTCTCATTAGGACCATATGGTGACTGGGATCGGAAGCGATAAACCCACTTTCTTTCTGGCGAATCTTCCGATTCCAGTCACCCTTTCTTGGAGATACAGTGGGGGAAATAATTATTTGACCCCTCACTGATTTTGTAAGTTTGTCCAATGACAAAGAAATGAAAAGTCTCAGAACAGTATCATTTCAATGGTAGGTTTATTGTAACAGTGGCAGATAGCACATCAAAAGGAAAATCGAAAAAATAACTTTAAATAAAAGATAGCAACTGATTTGCATTTCATTGAGTGAAATAAGTATTTGAACCCCTACCAACCATTAAGAGTTCTGGCTCCCACAGAGTGGTTAGACACTTCTACTCAATTAGTCACCCTCATTAAGGACACCTGTCTTAACTAGTCACCTGTATAAAAGACACCTGTCCACAGAATCAATCAATCAAGCAGACTCCAAACTCTCCAACATGGGAAAGACCAAAGAGCTGTCCAAGGATGTCAGAGACAAAATTGTAGACCTGCACAAGGCTGGAATGGGCTACAAAACCATTAGCAAGAAGCTGGGAGAGAAGGTGACAACTGTTGGTGCGATTGTTCGAAAATGGAAGGAGCACAAAATGACCATCAATCGACCTCGCTCTGGGGCTCCACGCAAGATCTCACCTCGTGGGGTGTCAATGGTTCTGAGAAAGGTGAAAAAGCATCCTAGAACTACACGGGAGGAGTTAGTTAATGACCTCAAATTAGCAGGGACCACAGTCACCAAGAAAACCATTGGAAACACATTACACCGCAATGGATTAAAATCCTGCAGGGCTCGCAAGGTCCCCCTGCTCAGGAAGGCACATGTGCAGGCCCGTCTGAAGTTTGCCAATGAACACCTGAATGATTCAGAGAGTGACTGGGAGAAGGTGCTGTGGTCTGATGAGACCAAAATAGAGCTCTTTGGCATTAACTCAACTCGCTGTGTTTGGAGGAAGAAAAATGCTGCCTATGACCCCCAAAACACCGTCCCCACCGTCAAGCATGGGGGTGGAAACATTTTGCTTTGGGGGTGTTTTTCTGCTAAGGGCACAGGACAACTTATTCGCATAAACGGGAAAATGGACGGAGCCATGTATCGTGAAATCCTGAGCGACAACCTCCTTCCCTCTGCCAGGAAACTGAAAATGGGTCGTGGATGGGTGTTCCAGCACGACAATGACCCAAAACATACAGCAAAGGCAACAAAGGAGTGGCTCAAGAAGAAGCACATTAAGGTCATGGAGTGGCCTAGTCAGTCTCCGGACCTTAATCCAATCGAAAACCTATGGAGGGAGCTCAAGCTCAGAGTTGCACAGAGACAGCCTCGAAACCTTAGGGATTTAGAGATGATCTGCAAAGAGGAGTGGACCAACATTCCTCCTAAAATGTGCGCAAACTTGGTCATCAATTACAAGAAACGTTTGACCTCTGTGCTTGCAAACAAGGGTTTTTCCACCAAGTATTAAGTCTTTTTTTGTTAGAGGGTTCAAATACTTATTTCACTCAATGAAATGCAAATCAGTTGCTATCTTTTATTTAAAGTTATTTTTTTGATTTTCCTTTTGATGTGCTATCTGCCACTGTTACAATAAACCTACCATTGAAATGATACTGTTCTGAGACTTTTCATTTCTTTGTCATTGGACAAACTTACAAAATCAGTGAGGGGTCAAATAATTATTTCCCCCACTGTAGTAGGACGACCTCCAATGCTGAAAAAGAAAGTAATAGAATTCAGGTTCCCCCCCCCCCCCATCATGTTGGTTTATGTGATTAGCAATGGGGGAATCCTTAGGTTTCACAATATCGATAGTGTTCACACATTCTTAGTATGAATTCTCTAAACATCTTCCCAATATAATCCCTGGGACAGGTGCATTGGCATATGTAAATGACTCCCTTCGTTTTACAGTTAATAAAATCTCTAATTGTATGGACATAATTGGTGACAGAACACATCAGTTTTAGATTTTCTTACAAAATTACAGGCCTTGCATGCGCCACATTTGAAAACTCCTATTGGTCTTCTATTAAGCCAGGTACCCTCATGTTTTGGGCTGGTATAATGACGGTGTACCAACTGGTCTTTCAGACTTCTGCCCTTACGATAAGTAATCTGTGGAAAGGGTACAATGGCTTTAGAGAAGTCCTTTATTTATGGTCAAAATTGGCCAGTAGGTTTTTAGAATGTTAACAACTTCCTTATTGGCAACATCAAACGGATCAGATAATCATATTTTTTTTGACCCTCGGTATAAGGAGGTCACTCCTACTTCCTTCTGCTACCTGAAAGGCTTCTTTTAGGATAGATTCAGGGTAGCCTCTCAGAGTATAAGTTTTATGGACTCGCAATAGAATTTCTCATTGTTTGAACAATTTCTACGTATGCAAAGGTATTGTCCCTTGGGAATACCACTCTTCACTGTAACTGGATGATGACTGGTCCAGTGTAGGATACTATTCGTAGCTGTAGGTTTATGAAATACTGAAGTTGTCAGACTACCTGAGACAAGACTAACCTACATCAAGAAAAGTGATGCATTCAGGTTGTATTTCATACGTAAAACTTAGACCAATGTTGTTAAGTGAGGTGATAAGATCATTAAATTCTTCCCTAATCCCTCCCCAAATGAGAGAGACGTCATCTATGTAACGCGTCCAGAAAATAATCTTATCACTCCACCAGATATGGTGGCCTGGAAAGACATATTTGTCTTCACACCAGCCTAGGAGGAGATTGGCATAGGTCGGGGCACATGGACTCCCCATAGCTGTCCCCCTGAGCTGGTGGTAAAACAGTCCATTAAACAAAAAACATTATGAATCAGAGTGTATTCTAGAAGGTGCATGATGAATTGATATGATTCTCACAGTTATCACCTCTGGTTATGAGATGGTGAGCTGTTGCCGCCATATCTCTATCGTGGGGTATAGACGTGTATAAAGATTCTACACCTATACTAGCAAGAAAGCAGTTAGTCCATGGAAATCACTTTAATCTTGCGTAAAAAATCCATAGTATCTCTTGTGTATGACGGTAAAGACAGCACGAAGTCCCTCAGAACTCTATCTAGATATACTACACAATGATGTGTAAAGGGTCTACCCATTGTGTCGGGCGTAGACTCTTAGGACATGCAGTCCCTTATGCACCTTAGGGAGACAGTAAAAAGTTGCCTATTGTGGAGACTTCGGCAACAGGAATAAGTATTCTGTATTATTAATGACTCCTTTTTCAAGACCTTCCGGAAGGATGGATTTAAGTTGCATCTGAAATACCGTAGAGGGATCACCAGGGAGGGTCCTATAACTATTCTTGTCTTAAGAAATCTAAGCACATTTTTTGATATTGTGGATGGTCAAGTATAACCAAGTTGCCACCTTTTTATCTGATGGTTTTATTACGATAGTACTGTCAATTTCAAGGCTCCTAAGAGCTTTTGACTCGCATTGAGAAGTTATAATGTATTGATTTATTACTGGTAAGTTGCGCCAATGCAGTACATACTAACTGTGAAAAATATCTATGTACTGTATTCATCGGAGGTGGTAACCTAGTGCTCGTTAGACATAAGTTGGTAAAAGGGCCTTCTCCTGGTTCTTTCGAACACTCTTCCCATAAATCCATCAGGGTCTGTAAATCAGGGAAATCCTCTACATTAATTCCTAGTTCAGTACATGTTTGTTTATTGGTATTCAAATAAAACTTGTGCCATTTAAGTCATCTACAAAACAGATTCAAATCCTTAATGCATGTTAAAACATTGAATTTAGTCGTGGGTACAAAATAGACCTATCTGTAATACATCTGTCTCAATAATAGTCAGTATATAGCAAGAAAGATTAATATTCTGGAGATTATCAGTTAAGGACGATTGTCCCCACCCTTTGTGCGATCTTAGTTGATAAGGACTCTGGTTGTTGGATAAAAAAGGGACCAGGGGTTGAGAAGAGGCAAACTAGGAAGGGGGCGGTGGGTAAGGTGACCCCCCCCCCCCCCCCCCAACGCCTGCATGATCAACATTCCCTCGCTGTCTCACCCATTTATGCCACCTATGTCCGGGTCTACGAGTGGATCAATTATAAACACACTTTATTACTTGTGTTTTTATACGACCCTGTGGGTTTCGAATCAGAAAATTCAACCTCAGATGATGAAACCTCTGAATGTGTGACTATTTTTTATTGTCAAAGTTATATGCCTTCTTGTCCCTATATTCCGTGAAGTCCTTGTTAAACTGTCTGTTTCCTTCAAAAGACTTAAAAAGCGCTCAACTGAGGTTTGAAGGTAAGATTCTCTCCTATTAAAATCAATATCTGACTTAAATTTAAGTGCACAATCAGTGAGTTCATTCAACTTAGTTGACGTTTGCTCAAAAACCCTTTTTTTCTTCCTCCAGTAAAAGGGACATTAGTTTCACTGAACTATTAATTAGTTCTTGCTCCCATTTAGTTAATAATTGGGAAGATGAAATGTGGGCCGCTGGTTTAATCGATATCCTGAGGCCCTTAGGTACAATTTGGTGTTCAAGATAGCTTTCTAGGGATCTCACCTCCCACCACGATTTAATGTTCTCTTTGTATCCAGTGTAGAGATCTCTGAAAGCTATCTTGCAGGTTTCCGAGGACATCAAACCCGGTATCTCCTTGAGAGAAATATCTCGGGCTTCTTGTATTAAAGCCTCAGTAAACGGTGTCCCAGACAAAAAACTGGCCATATCAGAAATAATGAAAATTAGAATACAGTAGTAAAGTAAGTGTTTCAGATACTAGACACGTAATTAAATTGGCATAAGAGGAATATATGTGTGTAACGGCACCCCCGGACATAAAAGGGGGTAAACGCTGTTTGAGATATTCCAGAGCTACAGGCACAGCTACTTACAGAACACCAAACTCCCGAACGGCATACTCCAAACTCCCGAACGGAACCTCATGAATAGCTGCTAGCAGATTAATAGGAAACGCACCCAAGCGGCTTACACTCCTTGCAATCAGTCTCTAACAGCATACAGTGAATCTCCCCCCCCCCCCCCCCCAAGAACGAGACCAAGCTCTGTGTTGAGGGTAAAGCAGTGGAAAGCCAGAGCTGTGTGTTTATTGTTCTTATACACATTCTTACACATTAGTACCACCCACAGGGTTTTGTAAAACAACGAGTAACCGCGTACAATACACTCAGACACACACAAAATCCTCCCCTCTGCCTGTGATACAATTGCCTTACACAATGGGTTAATGTAATTATCACAGGCAGGAGAATACAGTTTTACACAAGGTCTTCTGTCCTGGAGACAACCGAGGAGTAATTCAATTATCTCTCAGGACAAAGGGAAATCGCCATTACACACGTGGGGACAATAGGACAGAAATCACTATTCAAATATACAAGGTCACAACCATTACAGTAAACATAGACATTTAACATATCCCCAGATAGCTTCGGTCTGAGTGCATTCCATTATTAGGTGAATGGCACTCAGACTACACGAATACAGTTTAATTGCCATGGAGTTTAAGTTTAGCATGGGCTGATGAGAGGGCCCATAATCCTGGGGCAAGAGGCTGGCAACCAGGCTTCTCCAGCACCCAGTGGTGAGGTTGGTTTTGCCACTTGCTTCTAAAATTACTTTTTATTGGATTATGGGTAATAAGACAAACCTATTGAAAGGTGTCAACCCATCCTCTGTCTCGGACAGGCACTTGCAGACAGAGGGAGATGAAAGCCAAATCATTTTAATTTTAAAAATAAAAAGGTATCTTCTCAGTGCCAGCGTTCGTTTTAAGAACCCTAAGGCTGCACTGTAGACATATTGCGGCCTTGAGGTTGCGTCAGATCCACTCGAGGGCCTGAACTTCCTTGTTGTAGTCCCTCTTATTAATATTAACATGGACTTAGGTTTACATTATACATGAGTTAGTGCTGTACTTACCACATTCTTTTTGATCCGCTACATTTAGATCCTCCCAGCCACTGAACAGAGTCACAGATCTGCCTCCAGAGTTGCTTCGTTAGGTTATGGTCTGCATGGTGGCAGTCGGTGTGGTCCCATAATGCAGGATGCGCCTCCACCAGCTGGATAAGGAGTTCGTTGTCTATACGAGGGACAACAAACTCCCTATCTTCCCCGGTGGAGACTCTGGAACCCTGGAAGAAAAAGGAAAATAAATAAAAATTATAGAATGTACAAATGAAAAATTCTAACTTGGGCTACTTTCACACCTGCGTTCAGGTGTCCGCTCGTGAGCTCCGTTTTGAAGGGGCTCACGAGCGGCACTGAACGCAGCCGTCCAGCCCTAATGCATTCTCAGTGGAGGCGGATCCGCTGAGAATGCATCAGTCTGCCAGCGTTCAGCGTCCGCTCCGCTCAGCGAGCCGACACCTGAACGCTGCTTGCAGCGTTCGGGTGTCCGCCTGGCCGTGCGGAGGCAAGCGGATCCGTCCAGACTTACAATGGAAGTCAATGGGGACGGATCCGTTTGAAGATGACACTATATGGCTCAATCTTCAAACGGATCCGCCCCCATTGACTTTCAATGTAAAGTCTGGACGGATCCGCTTGCCTCCGCACGGCCAGGCGGACACCCGAAAGGCTACTTTCACACTTAGAAATTTTTCTAAGTTATAATGCAGACGGATCCGTTCTGAACGGATGCAAACTTCTGCATTATAGGAGCGGATCCGTCTGATGAAACATCAGACGGACCCGCTCCGAACGCTAGTGTGAAAGTAGCCTTAAAACTAAGTATTCGATACTTGTACGTCCCCGACTGCCACTGCCTTTCCCACGGACTCTGGAGGGGACTGGGCGATCCTGCCTGGCTGATCTAGAAGAAGGTTCCTAATAAACCATTTAAAAAAAAAAAAATGGTTAAAACTTTAAAATATATATAGAAATATACTTACTTGCTGCCGCTCCTGGTCCATGGTGACTCCGAGGCCCGCTATGACCGGGCCCCAGCAGGTGATGGTGCTGGCGTGGCGGCAGAGCTGGTCGATGATTAAGACTAGAAAAAATGAAAATGATATTTAATATTATTGGAATATAAATTTTTGTGTGTACTTACCGGTTCTTGGATGCGAAGTTGCCTTGGAGGCCTGCGTCTACCATGTTCTGATTCGGACATCTGTAGATATATAATGCAAAAGTACAGGGTGGGCTATTTATATGGATAAACCTTAATAAAATGGGAATGGTTGGTGATATTAACTTCCTGTTTGAGGCACATTAGTATACAGGTTCTTCAAAAAAAATTAGCATATTGTGATAAAGTTCATTATTTTCTGTAATGTACTGATAAACATTAAACTTTCATATACACTGCTCAAAAAAATAAAGGGAACACTTAAACAACACAATATAACTCCAAGTCAATCACACTTCTGTGAAATCAAACTGTCCACTTAGGAAGCAACACTGAGTGACAATCAATTTCACATGCTGTTGTGCAAATGGGATAGACAACAGGTGGAAATTATAGACAATTAGCAAGACACCCCCAATAAAGGAGTGGTTCTGCAGGTGGTAACCACAGACCACTTCTCAGTTCCTATGCTTCCTGGCTGATGTTTTGGTCACTTTTGAATGCTGGCGGTGCTTTCACTCTAGTGGTAGCATGAGACGGAGTCTACAACCCACACAAGTGGCTCAGGTAGTGCAGCTTATCCAGGATGGCACATCAATGCGAGCTGTGGCAAGAAGGTTTGCTGTGTCTGTCAGCGGAGTGTCCAGAGCATGGAGGCGCTACCAGGAGACAGGCCAGTACATCAGGAGACGTGGAGGAGGCCGTAGGAGGGCAACAACCCAGCAGCAGGACCGCTACCCCCGCCTTTGTGCAAGGAGGAACAGGAGGAGCACTGCCAGAGCCCAGCAAAATGACCTCCAGCAGGCCACAAATGTGCATGTGTCTGCTCAAACGGTCATAAACAGACTCCATGAGGGTGATATGAGGGCCCGACGTCCACAGGTGGGGGTTGTGCTTAAAGCCCAACACCGTGCCGGACGTTTGGCATTTGCCAGAGAACACAAAGATTGGCAAATTCGCCACTGGCACCCTGTGCTCTTCACAGATGAAAGCAGGTTCACACTGAGCACATGTGACAGATGTGACAGAGTCTGGAGACGCCGTGGAGAACGTTCTGCTGCCTGCAACATCCTCCAGCATGACCGGTTTGGCATTGGGTCAGTAATGGTGTGGGGTGGCATTTCTTTGGAGGGCCGCACAGCCCTCCATGTGCTCGCCAGGGGTAGCCTGACTGCCATTAGGTACCGAGATGAGATCCTCAGACCCCTTGTGAGACCATATGCTGGTGCGGTTGGCCCTGGGTTCCTCCTAATGCAAGACAATGCTAGACCTCATGTGGCTGAAGTGTGTCAGCAGTTCCTGCAAGACGAAGGCATTGATGCTATGGACTGGCCCGCCCATTCCCCAGACCTGAATCCAATTGAGCACATCTGGGAGGTCATGTCTCTCTCTATCCACCAACGTCACGTTGCACCACAGACTGTCCAGGATTTGGCAGATGCTTTAGTCCAGGTCTGGGAGGAGATCCCTCAGGAGACCGTCGGCCACCTCATCAGGAGCATGCACAGGCGTTGTAGGGAGGTCATACAGGCACGTGGAGGCCACACACACTATTGAGCCTCATTTTGACTTGTTTAAGGACATTACATCAAAGTTGGATCAGCCTGTAGTGTGTTTTTCCACTTTAATTTTTCAGTGTGACTCCAAATCCAGACCTCCATGGGTTGAAAAATTTGATTTCCATTTTTTTATTTCTGTGTGATTTTGTTGTCAGTACATTCAACTATGTAAAGAACAAAGTATTTCAGAAGAATATTTAATTAACTCAGATCTAGGATGTGTTATTTTTGTGTTCCCTTTATTTTTTTGAGCAGTGTATTTTAGATTCATTACACACAACTGAAGTAGTTCAAGCCTTTTCTTGTTTTTAATATTGATGATTTTGGCATACAGCTCATGAAAACCCAAAATTCCTATCTCAAAAAAATAGCATAATTCATCCGACCAATAAAAGAAGTGTTTTTAATACAAAAAAAAGTCAACCTTCAAATAATTAAGTTCAGTTATGCACTCAATACTTGGTCGGGAATCCTTTTGCAGAAATGACTGCTTCAATGCGGCGTGGCATGGAGGCAATCAGCCTGTGGCACTGCTGAGGTGTTATGGAGGCCCAGGATGCTTCGATAGCGGCCTTAAGCTCATCCAGAGTGTTGGGTCTTGCGTCTCTCAACTTTCTCTTCCCAATATCCCACAGATTCTCTATGGGGTTCAGGTCAGGAGAGTTGGCAGGCCAATTGAGCACAGTAATACCATGGTCAGTAAACCATTTACCAGTGTTTTTTGCACTGTGAGCAGGTGCCAGGTCGTGCTGAAAAATGAAATCTTCATCTCCCATAAAGCTTTTCAGCAGATGGAAGCATGAAGTGCTCCAAAATCTCCTGATAGCCAGCTGCATTGACCCTGCCCTTGATAAAACACAGTGGACCAACACCAGCAGCTGACATGGCACCCCAGACCATCACTGACTGTGGGTACTTGACACTGGACTTCAGGCATTTTGGCATTTCCCTCTCCCCAGTCTTCCTCCAGACTCTGGCACCTTGATTTCCGAATGACATGCAAAATTTGCTTTCATCAGAAAAAAGTACTTTGGACCACTGAGCAACAGTCCAGTGCTGCTTCTCTGTAGCCCAGGTCAGGCGTTTCTGCCGCTGTTTCTGGTTCAAAAGTGGCTTGACCTGGGGAATGTGGCACCTGTAGCCCATTTCCTGCACACGCCTGTACACGGTGGCTCTGGATGTTTCTACTCCAGACTCAGTCCACTGGTTCCACAGGTCCCCCAAGGTCTGGAATCGGTCCTTCTCCACAATCTTCCTCAGGGTCCGGTCACCTCTTCTCGTTGTGCAGCGTTTTCTGACACACTTTTTCCTTCCCACAGACTTCCCACTGAGGTGCCTTGATACAGCACTCTGGGAACAGCCTATTCGTTCAGAAATTTCTTTCTGTGTCTTACCCTCTTGCTTGAGGGTGTCAATGATGCCCTTCTGGACAGCAGTCAGGTCGGCAGTCTTACCCATGATTGCGGTTTTGAGTAATGAACCAGGCTGGGAGTTTTTAAAAGCCTCAGGAATCTTTTGCAGGTGTTTAGAGTTAATTAGTTGATTCAGATGATTAGGTTAATAGCTCGTTTAGAGAACCTTTTCATGATATGCTAATTTTTTGAGATGGGAATTTTGGGTTTTCATGAGCTGTATGCCAAAATCATCAATATTAAAACAAGAAAAGGCTTGAACTACTTCAGTTGTGTGGAATGAATCTAAAATATATGAAAGTCTAATGTTTATCAGTACATTACAGAAAATAATGAACTTTAAACCAATATGCTAATTTTTTTAGAAGAACCTGTATGTGAGGGGGGGAAACTTTTCAAGATGGGTGGTAACCATGGCGGCCATTTTGAAGTCGGCCATTTTGAATCCAACTTTTGTATTTTCAATAGGAAGAGGGTCATGTGACACATCAAACTTATTGGGAATTTCACATGAAAAACAATGGTGTGCTTGGTTTTAACGTAAATTCATTCTTTCATGAGTTATTTTACAAGTTTCTGACCACTTCAAAAATGTGTTCAATGTGCTGCCCATTGTGTTGGATTGTCAATGCAACCTTCTTCTCCCACTCTTCACACACTGATAGCAACACCGCAGGAGAAATGCTAGCACAGGCTTCCAGTATCCGTAGTTTCAGGTGCTGCACATCTCGTATCTTCACAGCATAGACAATTGCCTTCAGATGACCCCAAAGATAAGTCTAAGGGGGTCAGATCGGGAGACCATGGGGGCCATTCAACTGGCCCACGACTACCAATCCACTTTCCAGGAAACTGTTCATCTAGGAATGCTCGGACCTGACACCCATAATGTGGTGGTGCACCATCTTGCTGGAAAAACTCAGGGAACGTGCCAGCTTCAGTGCATAAAGAGGGAAACACATCATCATGCAGCAATTTCGCATATCCAGTGGCCTTGAGGTTTCCATTGATGAAGAATGGCCCCACTATCTTTTTACCCCATATACCACACCATACCATCAATTTTTTTGTGGCAACAGTCTTGGAGGGATCTATCCAATGTGGGTTAGTGTCAGACCAATAGCGGTGGTTTTGTTTGTTAACTTCACCATTCACATAAAAGTTTGCCTCATCACTGAACAAAATCTTCTGCGTAAACTGAGGGTCCTGTTCTAATTTTTGTTTTGCCCATTCTGCAAATTCAGTGCGCCGATCTGGGTCATCCTCGTTGAGATGCTGCAGTAGCTGGAGTTTGTAAGGGTGCCATTTGTGAGTAGCGAATATCCGCCGAAGGGATGTTCGACTAATGCCACTCTCCAGTGACATGCGGCGAGTGCTACGCTGTGGGCTCTTGCTGAATGAAGCTAGGACAGCCACTGATGTTTCTTGATTAGAGACAGATTTCATGCGTCCACATTTTGGCAAATCCAACACGGAACCAGTTTCATGAAACTTAGCAAGCAGTTTGCTAACTGTAGCATGGGAGATGGGTGGTCTCGCAGGGTGTCTTGCATTGAAATCTGCTGCAATGACCCGGTTACTGCGTTCACCAGACATCAACACAATTTCTATCCGCTCCTCACGTGTTAACCTCGGCGACATGTCAATAGCTGTAAACCAAAGAGAAACTTGTAAATAACTCATGAAAGAATAAAGTTGCGTTAAAACCAAGCACACCATTTTTTTTGTGTGAGATTCCCAATAAGTTTGTGTCACATGACCCTCTTCCTATTGAAAAAACTAAAGTTGGATTCAAAATGGCCACCATGGTCCCCACCCATCTTGAAAAGTTTCCCCCCTCACATATACTAATGCGCCACAAACAGGAAGTTAATATCGCCAACCATTCCCATTTTATTAAGGTGTATCCATATAAATGGCCCACCCTGGATGTTTTAACATTCGAAACAACATAATTGACATGGATATCCCACATTTGTTACTTTTGGATACGTTTCTGACAGATGTTACTTATTTATTTATTTTTTATTTATTTTTTTGGCTTGTAGATGCTAATTTTTTTTTTTTATAATAAACATACATGAAATTGTTTCTGATTCTCCACCTCAGTGCCATTGGCTACATTGCAGTGCCACCTGTACCATCTGCCCCACTACAAGTGCCATCCAGTCCTCAAATACCATAAACTGCCTAAATGCAGACAGACACACCATTGCCATCTGCCCCCCTTACCATAAACTGAACCCCCCTCCTGCCATAATCTGCCCACATTGTAACGGTCACGTCCACACACACACACGGGGAAGGATAGTGACCACTGCACTCCACCCTCACCCCTGGCCCTGCCTACTTGCCTCATGAGTCCTGATGACAGGGAACAACTGGACGACAGTCTCTAACTTAGGATACGTGCAGTGAAGACAGACGAGACAAAATACGGAACGTGAACGGACCGGGTCAGAACCAAGAGATCTACGCAGTACAAAGGGTTAAGCAAAGAATGGTCAGGAGAAGCCGGGGTCAAATACCAGGAGAGTAGAGAAGTACAAGAGGAGTCCTAAGAGAGTAGTCAGGTGGGAGCCGAGGTCACAATACCAGGACGGATGCGCAGTACAGGAGGAGCAGGCAAAGAATCGTCAGGGAGCGGAATCAGGTGAGTATTCAGTAGTCCAACAAATAACCAGGAACCTAGAAATTAACAGGCAACCTGTGGCTAGCAGGCTGCCTGTATTTATAGTGGGGAGTGAGGGTCATGTGACGTGGCCAGCGTCACATGACCGACAGACCAACCAGTTGAGCACCGAGTGATCAGCTCGGCGCTCAAGGCAGACTTGGGAGCAGGGAGCCACCCAGCAGTAAAGCCGCCCTGGGAATGAGGTCAAACAAAGATCCTCATTCCCAAAGCTAAGCAACAGTTCTGTGGGCAATGGGGGACTGAGTGCACCTTCGGAACCCCGTTACACACATGAATCGTGCACCAAATCAGTGCCTGTTCTGCCCCCCTGCGATCACCCACACCTGTCATCAATCTTCCCCCAATCAGTGCCATATTTGACCCACCCCACACATGCAATAATCTGTCCCCTATTCAATGACCAAACCTGCAATGTAGCCAATGGTTCATGCCCCCAATTGCCATTACCCCAAACTCTGAGCAATCTGACCGCCCCCCCCCCCAACCTTGCAATAATCAGCCCCCTATTCCATAACCGCAAAAATATTCACCCCCCACCCCCCTGCGATCTGCCACACCTGTTGTCAATCTGCCCCAATCGTTGCGATATTTGCCCCACCCCACATGTGAACTTCACTTTTAGACACCTTCCCACATATAAAATATAACTTAATAGATGACTTTTAAAATTGGAGCTCAAATAAAGCCCAGATCAAGTAGGTCCTCCACCACATTTAAGGAATACACTTAATACCTCTTGCAGCAAGACTGATAATGTCGTTGATGTTACTCACGGTTTGTAGAGATCGCAACGTCTTGGTAGAAATGTTAATCACTGAGGATCATAGATGGTCTGAGGTATGTATCTAACAGGGAGAAAAAATACAGGATGTACTGACACAGGAGTTCCTATTCTTTCCCTAATTTATCTCTTCCTAATCCTCAGCCCAGGGACACCCCTTGATGGTAGGGGTTCCCTGTCCTCGTGCCTAGTCTGCAAGTCACCTATTTAAACCCTACAATAGGACATATTACAGGCAGAAAACGTAAGCTGGGAGGATTGCTATTAAATGTACCCAAGGGAGCACTTTAAACAACAAAAAATAAATGCACAAAAAAGAATCCCGATGCAGCGTTTCCCCAGTAACAAAAAAGACTGGTTCGTCAGGGGCTTAAATCAAATATAACTTGGGTAAAGTCTCAAGATAAAGACTCTGACTTGCATGATAAACAAGCAGTGGTCCCTTCAATAAGGACCCACTGGAAGACCTGGGCTATGATGTAGGTGTAACGGCACCCCGGGCATAAAAGGGGGTAAAAGCAGTTTATGAGATATTCCCTTTCCAGATGCAAAGGCAGCTAATAAAGACACCAATCTCCCGAACTGGAAACCATATGAATGCTGCATACAGCCGAATAGAAAAAAACTATATGAAATGTTTACACGCCTAGCAGTCGAATTGGAACAGCATACAATAAATACCCCCCCAAGAACGAGACCAAGCTCTGTGTTGAGGGTAAAGCAGTGGACAGCCAGACCTGTGTGTTTATTATTCTTATATACAGGGAGTGCAGAATTATTAGGCAAGTTGTATTTTTGAGGATTAATTTTATTATTGAACAACAACCATGTTCTCAATGAACCCAAAAAACTCATTAATATCAAAGCTGAATATTTTTGGAAGTAGTTTTTAGTTTGTTTTTAGTTTTAGCTATTTTAGGGGGATATCTGTGTGTGCAGGTGACTATTACTGTGCATAATTATTAGGCAACTTAACAAAAAACTAATACCCATTTCAATTATTTATTTTTACCAGTGAAACCAATATAACATCTCAACATTCACAAATATACATTTCTGACCTTCAAAAGCAAAACAAAAACAAATCAGTGACCAATATGGCCACCTTTCTTTGCAAGGACACTCAAAAGCCTGCCATCCATAGATTCTGTCAGTGTTTTGATCTGTTCACCATCAACATTGCGTGCAGCAGCAACCACAGCCTCCCAGACACTGTTCAGAGAGGTGTACTGTTTTCCCTCCTTGTAAATCTCACATTTGATGATGGACCACAGGTTCTCAATGGGGTTCAGATCAGGTGAACAAGGAGGCCATGTCATTAGATTTTCTTCTTTTATACCCTTTCTTGCCAGCCACGCTGTGGAGTACTTGGACGCGTGTGATGGAGCATTGTCCTGCATGAAAATCATGTTTTTCTTGAAGGATGCAGACTTCTTCCTGTACCACTGCTTGAAGAAGGTGTCTTCCAGAAACTGGCAGTAGGACTGGGAGTTGAGCTTGACTCCATCCTCAACCCGAAAAGGCCCCACAAGCTCATCTTTGATAATACCAGCCCAAACCAGTACTCCACCTCCACCTTGCTGGCCTCTGAGTCGGACTGGAGCTCTCTGCCCTTTACCAATCCAGCCACGGGCCCATCCATCTGGCCCATCAAGACTCACTCTCATTTCATCAGTCCATAAAACCTTAGAAAAATCAGTCTTGAGATATTTGTTGGCCCAGTCTTGACGTTTCAGCTTGTGTGTCTTGTTCAGTGGTGGTCGTCTTTCAGCCTTTCTTACCTTGGCCATGTCTCTGAGTATTGCACACCTTGTGCTTTTGGGCACTCCAGTGATGTTGCAGCTCTGAAATATGGCCAAACTGGTGGCAAGTGGCATCTTGGCAGCTGCACGCTTGACTTTTCTCAGTTCATGGGCAGTTATTTTGCGCCTTGGTTTTTCCACACGCTTCTTGCTACCCTGCTGACTATTTTGAATGAAACGCTTGATTGTTCGATGATCACACTTCAGAAGCTTTGCAATTTTAAGAGTGCTGCATCCCTCTGCAAGATATCTCACTATTTTTGACTTTTCTGAGCCTGTCAAGTCCTTCTTTTGACCCATTTTGCCAAAGGAAAGGAAGTTGCCTAATAATTATGCACACCTAATATAGGGTGTTGATGTCATTAGACCACACCCCTTCTCATTACAGAGATGCACATCACCTAATATGCTTAATTGGTAGTAGGCTTTCGAGCCTATACAGCTTGGAGTAAGACAACATGCATAAAGAGGATGATGTGGTCAAAATACTCATTTGCCTAATAATTCTGCACTCCCTGTACACATTCTTACACATTAGTACCACCCACAGGGTTTTGCAAAACAACCAGTAACCCTGTACAATACACTCAGACACTCCCACACAAAATCCTCCCCTCTGCCTGTAATACAATTACCTTACACAATGGGTTAATGTAATTATCACAGGCAGGAGAATACAGTTTTTTACACAATGTCTTCTGTCCTGGAGACAATTGGGAAGTAATCCAATTTATCTCCAAGGGCAGAGGCAAAACTCCATTGGCCACATGGTAGCAAAAGACAATAAAAGACAAAATATTTAACTGTGCAGCTATTGCATAAAACATAGACATTTAGACAGCTCCGGTCTGAGTGCATATTTATTAGGTGACTACACGAATACAGTTCAATTGCCATGGAGCCAAATTCTTTCACAGTCTTTGCAGGGGAAAATCAAGCGTTTCAACATGGGGCCATAGTCTAAAGGAAGCAGGCGGGCAACCAGGCTTCTCCAATGCAATGTGGCTAGATTGGTCTCGTCACAGTAGGCTTCTCAGGTAACAGGCGTCTGTGTTAACACTGGCGCCTTAAATACAGCACACCCCTCCCGTAGCCCTGAACTACCGATCGATAAAAATACTTACCCACCATTTTTGTAAAGCTGTCTTTCGACCAGATACCATGTGTCCCGATTTGTAGTATATAATGGCCATAAGGAGATTTCATAATGATATGTATTCTTAGCAGAATATCTGAGAACGCCGCTGTGGAACGCATCTGCGTTCCACAGACCGAAAATACGCACCACATTGCATCAGTGCGTTCCACAGATGCCAGACCGGAAGTTGTAGGTGCCGGAAGTTCTGTCTGGAACACACGTGTTCCACAGACTGGACCCGCGCTAGATATTATTGCTGTGCACGTACACAAGTGTTACATGCGGATGTAGTTGCAAGAGACAGTATGTGGAGCGCAAAGTGCATTCCTAGTATAAAACTGGGCCAATAGATATAACGGAACCTTAAGGGGATAGTGATAGATAATATATGTACCACCTTAAGAAGATTATATTACAGAAAAGGGGAGGGGGGTTCTTGGAAAGGGGAGGGTGTACTATATTTACTATACCATTTACTATACAGTAAAAAATTACTGTAGATTGCCTACATGTTGCAAACAACCTCACTTGGGGTGATCCATACAGGATTAGGACCGCCCTTGTGGCCAGTATTAATCGACAAATATAATGGATTTCTCCGATGCGATACCTCTGACTAGGGCTTAAATTCACAATATTAGAACCTAGATTACCAGATGAGGGAAAGTTAAAGTGAGAAAGAGAGGGGGCAGCAAAGGGACGGGGATATGTATAAATGCATATAATTATGTAAGCCAAAAACGGGTGAACCTAACTAGCGGAAACATCCAAATGAGAGTTGTTCATTAAAACCCTCTGGATTTGATGTTCTCAGTCTATAAATCCCTCTGCAGAATTTTTCTATCCCAGTCACCCTTATGTGGGGAAGGGGGGATAACTTCAATAGATTGGAATTTTATGGAACTTGGGTCCCCCTCATGAAATTCCTGAACATGATTGGCCACTGGTGTATCCCTTTTGTGTTTGATATCACCAATGTGTTCTCCAATTCTCAATTCTCTTTTGGTTTCCCCTACATAATTTAGAAGGCATTGACAAGTGATAAGGTACACTACTCCACATGTTCTACAATTAGAAAAATTTCTCATGTCAAAAATCCTTCCTGTAGAGACACTCCTGAATGTCTTAGATGTTAGAATAAAGGGGCAAGCTACACATCCACTACATTTGAAAGTCCCTAGAGGCCTCTTATCAAGCCAGGTACCTGTGGGCCTTGGTTTTGTATACATGATATGTACCAAGCGATCTTTGATACTTTTCCCTTTTAAAGTTATTGCTGGTCTAGGCGGTAATATGTCCATTAGATCTCGGTCTGTCTGTAAGATACCCCAATGTTTTCTTAGTATCTCAAACTTTTTCATGGGCATTATCATATGTGCCTATTATCCTCCATTATACCTTCTTTTTTTTTTTTTTTTTTTTTTTTTTTTTTTAGGCCTCAGGAACTCATTCCTGTCTGTGGATATGGAGTGTATAAATGCCCCTTTTTAAGTGTCTCCTCTGGATACCCACTCTTGAACAATCTAGGGATCTAAAAAGTAGATTTCTTAACAAAAGTAGAGGTATTAGTACATTTTCTCCTGACACGTATATATTGGCCTTTTGGTATTCCCTTCCTTAGGGGTTTAGAATGGAAATTCTCCCAGTGAAGCAGGCTATTTGTAGCTGTAGGTTTTCTAAGTTTCTGTATGGAGCATGCCTTCCTTTTTGGAAATTTTTACATCCGAAAAAGAGATCTCCCTATTACCGATTTCACAGGTGAAACGAAGGCCTATGGGATTCTGATTTAAAGACTTCACAAATGATTTGAAGGCATCCTCTGGATCATCCCATAAAACACAGATGTCATCTATATACCTCCCCCAAAGGAAGATATGAGTTGTCCAGGGATCCTCCACCTCACTGAAAACTAGACTATCCTCCCAGGAGCAACGTGCAATAATCTGGCCCCTATTCACTGACCAAACCAAAGTGCGTTGTTCACACCCAAAATTGCCATCAGCCTGACCGCTGAGCTATCTGCCCAACCACCCCCCTCTTCTTTCAACAATCAGCCCCCTATTCCATGACCGCACCAAAATTTCATAAACCACCCCCCCATCAGCCACACTGCTCTGAAAACTGACCCCTCTGACATCTTTCCCACCCCTGCAATAGGTCATTGAGCATGGGCCTGATTAAACACCCCCCCCCCTTCCCATTACCCCCACACCACTTCAGCGACATCTGCCCAAGCACCCCCATCAAAGTGCCATTATATGCCCCCATGACGGATAGAAATGTTATAGGTAAATGTACAGAAAGAGAGGGAGAAGTTTTCTATACATACAGTTGCGAGAAAAAGTATGTGAACCCTTTGGAATTATATGGATTTCTGCACAAATTGGTCATAAAATGTGATCTGATCTTCATCTAAGTCACAACAATGGACAATCACAGTCTGCCTAAACTAATAACACAAAATTAAATGTTACCATGTTTTTATTGAACACACCATGTAAACATTCACAGTGCAGGTGGAAAAGATATGTGAACCCTTGGATTTAATAACTGGTTGAGCCTCCCTTTGGCAGCAATAACTTCAACCAAACGTTTCCTGCAGTTGCAGGTCAGACGTGCACAACGGTCAGGAGTAATTCTTGACCATTCCTCTTTACAAAACTGTTTCAGTTCAGCAATATTCTTGGGATGTCTGGTGTGAATCACTTTCTTGAGGTCATGCCACAGCATCTCAATCGGGTTGAGGTCAGGACTCTGACTGGGCCACTCCAGAAGGCGTATTTCCTTCTGTTTAAGCCATTCTGTTGTGGATTTACTTCTATGCTTTGGGTCGTTGTCCTGTTACAACACCCATCTTCTGTTGAGCTTAAGCTGGTGGACAGATGGCCTTAAGTTCTCCTGCAAAATGTCTTGATAAACTTGGGAATTCATTT